>NC_090347.1:34824979-35128009 GCF_035084215.1 Heptranchias perlo | reverse complement strand
GACAACAAGCTCTGAGATCGTAATAGAAGATGTAGACGTAGACTTAAAGGTAAGCCAATGTAGTTGGATTCGTTTATAAACTCCAGTGGTTATCTAGCACAACCTAGGGGACTTCTAAAAGTTTGATTTGACTCCGTTCCAGTTATATTACAACAACTTGCATTTATATAGCTTCTTTAATGTAGTGAAACGCCCCAAGGCGCTTCATAGGAGCGTTATCAAACAAAATATGACACCGAGCCACATAAGGAGATATTAGGACAGGTAAAAGCTTGGTCAAAGAGGTCGGTTTTAAAGGAGTATCTTAAAAGGAGGAGAGGTAAAGCGGTTTAGGGAGGAAATTCCAGAACTTGGCCTTGGCAGCTGAAGGCACGGCCGCCATTGGTGCAGCGATAAAAATCGTGGATGCGCAAGAGGCGAGAATTGGAGGAGCACAGAGATCTCTGAGGGTTGTAGGGCTGGAGAAGGTCACAGAGATAGGATGGGGCAAAGCCATGGAGGGATTTGAAAACAAGGATGAGAATTTTAAAATCGAGGCGTGTACTATAGCCAGTGCAAAGCCAAAATCAAGCTACTTGCTCGGGGAAGTGCCACACTGCTTGTAAATGCAGCTCAAGCGGTTTCACATCTGAGTTCATACATTTTGCATTGATGCGAAGCCAAAACAACTCATGTAACTGCACAGTGTGTAATATAACTGACCTATATGTGCTCATAATATTGCTTGAAGGATGAACAGGTTTTATAATTAAAAGAACAGTGGGTTATTATTTTACATTCAAGGCGGTGGAAAATTGCAGGTAAGCTTTAGAAATCAGTTTCTCAAGTTCCCTTATTGCACTATCCTCATTTTTAAAAAACTCTCATTTTTTGAATGTTGTGTTAATCATGTTGAAGGATGTAGTGTTGCCAAATGGAATACTTTCCATTTCCAGCCCCGGTACAATATGGTTGGATGCAAAGTAAACCTCCCTCTAGCTTGGCCCTAGCAATGGGCCGAAGCCCCAACCTCAGAACAGCAGCCCCTATTCCAGTGTGACATTTTCCCATATCAGCAAACCTGTGGCCCATCGGAGCGAGACTGGCAATTTAGGGACAGTTTTGTGCTGTTGGCCTATTCCCACTAGGAATGGATTGAGACTCATGTAATAATTCCTTTAATGGGGAAACCTGGTCAAACACTGCCAATGTGATCAGATTCTAAAATGATATAGTTGAATTGGTTACAGCAATGTCTTCCACAAGCTTACTGGCACTGTGCGATCTTCCACATGCAGCATCTGAAGGACAGTAGTGGTTCACTGGGTTTAGAAGTAGATGAAACAATCCCAACAAAAATGTTTGCTTTAGTTCTGCAGACACAAAGGACGAATTAGATTTCCAGCTCGCTCACAATAGACTTTTTTTGGGATTCAATGATGATTTCCAGTGAAACTATTTGGAACCAAATAAGGTTATTACAACAATGTAAACCCATCGTAATCGTATTGCCCTCTATCCTCCCATGCTGCTAATTACACAGTATGACAATCCTCACAATGCAGCAAGATTAACGGGGGTTGGTTGAGACAACCCTAATGCAGTCTTTTGTAATTGGATAAAATGGTTACACTGTTTCTCTCCTCTCTTGAAAGCACTGGTTATGCTGGGATACAATTTCATTGGTACAGTTGTCCTCCTGTACTTTGCCAAAATGGCCACTCTTCACATATGAGCTTAGACAGTGAGTGCTACAGACTATTCAACCATGGAAGAAGTATCATAGCTAAGCTCTTGTCCTCACCAGATAGCAGGTCACTTAATTCAGATCAGAATCATAAACCCTGATTGATTTTTCTGCTCTTCAGCCCAGAGGCACTGAGGCCGATTATGGCATTCCTACTGCTGCCCTGGCTGAGAGCAAATAACTTATCAAAGACCAGGGTCCAACCTGATTCCCTCTTGGTCTGTATGGCTTAGCAGAGCAAGCTTAGATTTCCAACAGAGCCGTACAGTACATTTAAACTTACAAAGTGCGTTTTACACTCATTTTGTGGGGACCTTGGGAACCAATTATTCTGTCATTCATAATGCACAATACATTTTACTGATAGTTCAAAGTACACTTTGAAATGTAACTTGGAAAAGTGAGGCTAGGTTTAGGACAGAGGTAGTTTTATAACAGAAACCTTATAACAACAGTGGGCTGAAGGATTATGATTAAATTATTTATGTTTCCCCTGGCTCTGTACTAGTATATAAACTGTTAAATCTCTAACTTCTTCGACCTTAAACGTTAACACTGTTTCTCTCTCCACAGATGCTGGCTGACCTGCTGTGTGTTTCCAGCATTTTCTGTTTTCATTTCAGACTGCCAACATCTGCAGTATTTTGCTTTGGTTTATTTATGTTCTGCCATCCGACTTAGTTGCTAGAGATAATTTAAGCACTGGTACTTCACTTTTCTGAATGGCAACATTGGAGATTCTTACATTTCATTCAGAAGTACTTAACTGCTCCGTAGTGATGGAGTATGGGTGCTTGACTTTTGAATATCAGTGCTGGAATGCCGCTGATGCACAATAAAAATCTTTACTGTGAATGCCCTCGCCCCATGGCTCAGAGTTTATCCCGTGAGTAGGTGAATCAGAAACCAGGATGGTCCCAGATTCAATCATTAGGCAGGGTTATGGGGGGGGGCGGGGGGGGGCGAAGTCACTGGGGGAACTGATCACTCTCCAGTAGCCTCTTTTGGAAGTGTGCATGTGTAGACTTTGGATGAGGACAGGATGTGGATTGGCAGTGATGTCACCTCGTATTTGAATAACCTGCTGCCACTCTATCTAGGCGTGTTCATAATGGTCACTTGGTTGAGATACTGGAGTGGACGCCAAACAGTGTGAAATCCCCCCAGAGACCATCTCACTGAGCATGGCACGGTGTAGAATATAACACCAGTGCAGTGTGAATCTGGGTTTAAAAAGTGCTCACGTAGTCCTTTGGGTACTTTTGAGTGGCGGCTTGGCTCAATGGCACTTTTGCCTTCAAGTCAGAAGATCATGGGTTCAAGCCCCACTCCAAGACTTCAGCACATAATTTAGTTGACATTTCAGTGCAGTACTGAGGGAGCACTGGATTTGGAGTTGCAGTCTTTCAGGTTAGATGTTAAACCAAGGCTCAATTAGCCGATTCAGGTTGATATATAAGATTCCATGGCACTATTCAAAGAGGAAGTTCTCCTTCTAATTCTTAACCAACACCATTAAAACAGAGTCATTCATCTCATTATTGTTTGAGCGATCTAGGACTGTGTGCAAATAGTCTGCCACGCTGGGCTTCAAAACAATAGCAGCTAGACTTCAAAAGTAAATAATTGGCTGTGAAGCACATTGAGACTTCCTGAGGACATGAAAGGTGCCATATCAATGTAAGTTATTTCTTTTATAAACTTGATAGTAGAGTCTTTTAAAAAAAAAAATGTTTTCAGAAAATTAACATCCTGCCCATGCTCTTAAAATATTAAAAAATTATTGACCAGGGAGTGGAGTTCCATGTCTGTACATAATAAGCATGTGTCTGCAGAGCTCTCTATCCTTGTGGGCAGAGTGCAATTTGAAGGCTGCAATGCCACGCATGCTTCTCACTCTAGAGGTATCAGTCTCAGACCAGTATAACCACTGCTGATGTCTCCACATAGTGGGGTCACTCGCAACATTTGGCAAAAGACTGAAAACAAGCTACATGACAGTGCAGCACTATACAAAATAATTCAACAGACCAACAAAAAAACACCTTCAGTTGGAAGAAAATCATTTGGAGCTGTCAGCTAGATGGAACATCATCTCAACAAAGGTTATGAGGGCAATTGTTATTAGCCAATATGATTGCAAAGCCTCAGATGATGCCTCCCCCACACTTCAGCTGAATCTGCCTGCAATAGCTTCCTAAGATAGCTTTGAAAGTGCTAACATTGTAAACATATGACACCCCTAGCTATGGTTAAGAGTAGAATTTTTCAAGATTCCCTCCGCACAGCAAATTACATTAAAGGACAGGCACCCTTAAGAAAAGACTAAGGAAAATAAATATCTGAGACAAGTGTGGAGAACAGGACTCCCAGAGGAAGAAGAGGAGAGTGTAATTGTCTTGTGGGAATTGTAAACAATTTTACAACACCAAGTTATAGTCCAGCAATTTTATTTTAAATTGACGAAGGAGGAAGCCTCCGAAAGCTTGTGAATTTAAAATAAAATTGCTGGACTATAACTTGGTGTTGTAAAATTGTTTACAATTGTCAACCCCAGTCCATCACCGGCATCTCCACATCATGTCTTGTGGGAGGCAAAGAAGAGGCATGTTGAATTGTGGATGATGATGATAAGATCAAGAATGAAAAAGGTGAAGGAGAAAAGGAAAGCTATTCTGACCCATTATCCTTATTTGGTCTTATTTGGTCTTGAAGGGATTTTGGTTTAATTTACATTATGCTATTGATTAACGCCACATTCATCTTACAAAAGGGTAATTTCCAGGAGATACACAAGCCATTTAGAATGTTAGTGGAACCAAAAGCAAAATACTGCAGATGTTGGAAATCTGAAATAAAAACAAAAAATGTTGGAGAAGCTCAGCAAGTCAGGCAGCATCTGTGGAGAAAGAAAGAGATTCAGGCCGAAGACCTATCGTCAGAACGTAGAATGTTAATGGACGACCCAAAAAGGAAGTAAGATAGCCATTAAAAGGGTTTACTTTTGCATAATGCAGCAGCATTGAGATGAGAAGAAATCACTGAACACATCCCAGAGCAGTTCAAACCTTGATGATAGAACAAGGCTGCATTCAATAGCCCTGGCAGGAGGATTAGGTGTAGCAGCATACAGTATCGAAAGCTTCCACAGCACGTGGTGGTGGGGGGGGGGAGGGGAGAAAGAGAGGTGGAGGAAGGATCATAGAAAGGTTACAGCACGGAAGGAGGCCATTCGGCCCATCGAGTCCGCGCCGACTCTATGCAAGAGCAATCCAGCTAGTCCCACTCCCCCACCCTTTCCCCGTAGCCCTGCAAATTTTTTCCTTTCAAGTACTTATCCAGTTCCTTTTAGAAGGCCATGATTGAATTTACCTCCAGCAACCCTTCGGGCAGTGCATTCCAGATCCTAACCACTCGCTGTGTAAAAAAGATTTTCCTCATGTCACCTTTGACAAAAGAACCAATCACCTTAAATCTACGTCCTCTGGTCCTTGACCCTTCCACCAATGAACAGTTTCTTTCTTTCAAGATCCTTCATGATTTTGAATACCTCTATCAAACCTCCTTGCAACCGCCTCTGTTCCAAGCAGAACAACCCCAGCTTCTCCAGTCTACCCACATAAGTCTACCCACATAACTAAAGTCCCTCATGCCTGGAATCATTCTAGTAAATCTCTTCTGCACCCTCTCTAAGGCCTTCACACATCTTTCCTGAAGTGGGTTGCCCAGAACTGGACACAATACTCCAGTTGTGACCAAACCAATGTTTTATAAAGCTTCATCATGACTTCCATACATTTGTACTCTATGCCTCTATTTATAAAGCCCAGGATCCCGTATGCTTTTGTAACCGCTTTCGCAACCTTCCCTGACACCTTCAACAATTTGTGCACATATACCCCCAGATCTCTCTGTTCCTGTACCCCTTTTAGAGTTGCGCCCTCAAGTTTATATCGCCTCTCCTCGTTCTTCCTAGCAAAATGTATCACTTCGCATTTTTCGGCGTTAAATTTCATCTGCCACGTGTCCGCCGATGCCACCAGCCTGTCTATATCACTATCCTTCCAAGTTTTGCATGATCTACAAATTTTGAAATTGTGCCCTGTACACCCAAGTCCAAGTCCAAGACCAAGAAGGGAAGAACACAAGAACAGGAGTAGGCCATTCAACCCCTCAAGCCTGTTCTGCCATAGACTCGGATTGGCAGCTATATACATCTATCGTTCTCACACAAAGTTGAGGGAGGGGCCAGAGGTCAGCCTTTGTTTCACTCACTTCTGGAGAGGTGAGTCGAGAACAGTCTGTGACAGTGAAAGGCAGAGATTATTTTGCTCTGTAGTCAGCTAGAGGCAGGCTGAGACATTCCAGGCTGAGGTATGAACATGTATTGCCTATAATGGAAACGTTTAGTGTTGGTTAGTTCAAGGACTTCACTTACAAGTTAACATTTAGCCTACAGCAGGGCAGAGATGCAATTTTGTTATTTGTTTTATCAAACGAGGAGCGGTAAGCTGTGAAAACTGTATTCTGTTCATTCATATATTTCATGTAAAATAAACTTGTTTGTTGGTATACAGCCTCGTCTCACACGAGTACTCTTCAATCCTGACAAAAAAAAACAGGAGAGCATCATAGTATCCGATGCATATAAGGTGTCTGTTGCTACAACCCCTGGGTCATGCTATTGTTTAAGTAGATATTGGGTAGTAAAATGTGCTCACCAGACCTTAAGGAATGTAAGGTCTACTTACAGGAGTGCCAGTGATACTGAACCGAGAATATGTATTGTAGACCTGTGAATGAGTAACAGAACCACAGTGATCGGTAAAACAAGTATCCCCTTTTGTAAAAGAGTGGGGCAGCTGGAGATTTAAAATGTGGCATACTAGGGTAAGAGAGAAAGTTTGCGAACAGCTGGTGCGTATGTCCCAAAAAAAAAAAGAGTTCCTGGGAAATTCGTTCAAATGAATATTGGAGCTGAACATGTACAGAGAAATCTTCTGGCAAAGTGTCTGACAAAATGAGATACATTTGCAAGGGTGTTGGGAATTTGTGTGAATATGGAGTGGAAAATTCTAAACAAGGATGGGCATGAAAGAAACAAAGGTTGGTATCGTGATGAAGACGACAAGAGTGGGGCAGAGAGAGTGTGCAGGAGAGTGGATGGTTAACTGACATATGGCAAGGGGGTTAGGACAAAAATGACTGCCTAGGGACTGGTGACATAGGCAATTGGCACCTCCATTAGTTGTTCCCTACCCTGTTGATCAATAGCGTCAAAGGTGCCAAAATAGGTGCCAAAACTGTAACGATGTCAGCAACACCTAATGACGTGCATCCATTACGTTTTTGTGGAATGTAGGAGATGCAAATGACCTACAGATGCCTTTCTATTCTATCCTCAGTGCATCTGTTTCTTTTGTGTTACGACTTTTTCCATATTATCAGTTAAAACGTCTCACGCCCCATAAAACAACAAACAAACCTTTGTGGCTGCACATGATTTTCATCTCCTGGTGCATGTATTGCAGCCAAGAGTCCAGCACTAGTAATATCTTTCAAACAAGGACGCTGCATTTTCCACTGTGAAACGTATAGTAATGGAACAGAACCATTAAAAAAAGCCTTTCATCATTCCTTCTATTTTATTTCACTCCTAAAACAGAGAGTTGAAGCTTCTCCAATGGGTTTAGTGAGTGAATTCATTGTCTGTTGTCACGATAAACCATGCTGATCGGGAAGATCGCAAGTTTGATTCCTAGCCCTGGACTCACTTAGCTGATCTCAGCTGGGGCAAAAGTTAAGATGCTACAAATTGGCTTCACAGCCTCTCGAGTTATGTGGGGGAAATAAAATCAGCCCGTGCTCCCCCTACGGATTACTATCCAGCCGGTCTTGCTGCAAAGTAGACGCAGGCTGAAATTAGTGAATACTTAGATAGCTGGGGTCTAATCGGCAACAGATTTGTAAAGTGATCATGCTTGATTAATTGAATGGAATGCTTCAACGTAATTATGATGTGGAGATGCCGGTGATGGACTGGGGTTGACAATTGTAAACAATTTTACAACACCAAGTTATAGTCCAGCAATTTTATTTTAAATTCACAAGCTTTCGGAGGCTTCCTCCTTCGTCAGGTGAACGATGTGAAAATGAAACCTTAGATACCAGGCAACTGAATATACAAACAGCCAGAACCAAAGACAGAGAGGGAGAGAGAGAGAGAGAGAGAGAAACATCCGAAAGGAAGAGAAAGAGAGAGAATGACCAATTGTATTAAAAAGATAACACTCTTTCTCTTCCTTTCGGATGTTTCTCTCTCTCTCTCTCTCCCTCTGTCTTTTGGTTCTGGCCGTTTGTATATTCAGTTGTCTGGTATCTAAGGTTTCTCTGTCTGAACACTATTCAATTCATTTGATGGCCTTGATAACGGGCAGTTGGAAAGATTATCTGTAATCACCAGGCATTGTTCTATGACTATTATTTGCGGTAATTTTCAATGAATCCGACACTCACCTGACGAAGGAGAAAGCCTCCGAAAGCTTGTGATTTTCAAATAAAACTGTTGGACTATAACCTGGTGTTGTAAGATTCCTTACATTAGTAAAATTCTTGAGAGTGAAGGAACAGAGATGTCAAGGAGTGCAGGTAGAAAATGGAAAACGGCGTAGTGCAGTGGGATAGCACTGGCCATCTGGGACCAGGGTTCAACTCAAATCCAGAATGACGAGATGAAACTCTCTGTTTGCTGGCTGCAAGGGTTCTGTGTGAAATGTGTTTGGACACTCTCAATCCAGTTCCTACAGCACAAGATTTTCCTTAAATTGGCAGTCTCACTGAGAGAGTGGGGAGAATGGGAAAAACGTCATAGTGGTGCAGTAGAGGGTGTTCTTCTGAGGATGGGGCTGAGGTATGTTGGTGGGGCGGAGAAGAGGGAGCTTTTACACTGGATCTGGCGGTACCTGAAACGAGAAGAGTATTCTAGCAAATATTTCCTGTCTGTCGCACTTCACGTTTTGCAGAAATTTCTGTGTCGCATTTTTAAATCAAAACTATAAAGAAACAGAGGAAGCCATTTGGAGTGTACAGAGAAATTCTCCTGGAAGAGAAAATATCAGAGCCAAAGTGTCTGCAGCCTTTTAATTTATGAATCACCCTTAGAAAAAGACAAAACAAAGCCAATGTTCTGACTTACAGCCTGAATAACAATGCAAATCTGAATGAACTCAGCCAGTGTTTACTTAATAGCATTTGGACTTTGCAGCTGCTAGGGGCACTGTTTCATTTTAACATGCAATGATACTGCATTACCTCGCATCATATTCCTGTTCTTACAAAGCAGTGTATCATCCAATTTACAGTAATCAAGAATCACTAATACATGTAGTTTTGAAATGTGTCAACCATACTTCAGACATCACACTTTCTGTAAAACAAATCACAACTGAACATTTTCCTTAAAAAGTATACAAAAAATAAAACCAGTTACTTCCTGCTGTTTTCCTGATCTTGAGACCAGCTGTGCTTTCCCAAAGGAAGGGATCAAAGCAGCTGCCCATCTAAAGAAACTTCTAACAGCAACAGTAATTTATCTTTAATTGACCTTAGGATGGACCTATTTGGACCACTTTCCCACAGAGAATACTTGACCAGTGGCCTTAAAAGGGACAGGACAGGTTAGCAGCTAAACATGACAACTGTGTTCAAGATCCCTAAACACCCATGAGCAACATTACAGGAAACTAGCTAGTCCTGTAAAATGCTAAGATCATTTCGCCACTCCTGATATTGGGCTGACTGACCTATAATTTCATTCTTCAAGACTTGCTCCCCACTTGAGTATTGGACTTGCATAAACCATCCCTCAACCTTTGCATATAATTGCCATATTTATGGAGTTCCAACAATTTTAACCAGTCTCACTTATTTTTTTCCACATATACAATTCCAAACGCCCTTCAAAAACATTTAATTCTCTGGAGATCCTTAAACTTAAATTGAAAACATCAAGTATCCATGCATAACATTTCAATATTTTCTAACATTAAATATTTACAATAATTTCAGACAGCATAAAATCCCCTGTTTATGGTTTACCATATCAAAGAGACAACATATATATTTCAAGTGTTCGAGTGTAAGTTTTGGTCTTTTAATTCAGGTAAAGAACAGTAGGGTAGATTACCTCTGTTTACTGTTTTTAAATGTTTGTGTAAAGAACACACTTATGATTTTGTTACAAATATCAAACAGACGTTGGTCTTTTCCTAGAATGTGAACGCTGCTTTAGTTTGTATAGACTCAGCACGATCCCTCCCTCCCCAAGCCATCTGGTTGAAATTGGTTACATCAGCACAAACAGGGATCAAACCTGGAACCATCATGCACCAGACTGTATTTTCATTGCCCAACTTATGTCGCATCTAAAGCAATCATTACAATTTGAAGGTGATAGTATTTTTTAAGATAATCTTTATCCTTAAAAAAATGCATTCTGTAAAGCTCCTAACATAACCTGCAAGAATAACTACAACAACAACTTGCCTTTATACAGCACCTTTTAACATAGCAAAACGTCCCACGGCACTTTGACTAGATTCCTGTATGTTTGTTTAAAGTGCATCGGGAAGAAACAAATGGATTTAGCTTATTATTACAGAAATGGTCTGGAGGCATTTTTAAACCGTAGAATTGCCTGGCTACTGCCTTGAAGTAATGTATCGTGAGAGAGAAAAAGTCTCAAGACTACACATCTGACATGGAAATAGGAGGCTAGCTCCCTTTATCAAATTTAATGTAATTTTCTTTAATATCTCCATAAGACCTTGCATTATGTCAGTGTTGCTCATCAATTCTACAGTCTTTGTGAGGAGTGACTATCACATTTCATTGCTGACTATGTGTCCTTTGCAGGACTAGTCCAATTAAAGTCTGATGCTGTTGGTGGAAATAGCATTAACTAAATCCATATGGTTGTCTTCGCAGATTGAGTTCCAAGTATATCCCTGGTCAAAAGAATCACGGAAACATTGACGAGCGTGGATGACACACCCCTCTGCCTCATTGTTTAGGCATCTCTCTCCAAGGCAACCATAGCCCACAGGCCACAATCCATCTAAAGCCAACTCAGAAAAAATTACCATAAACACAAAAAAAACAGCTTCACATGTACAGATCTTTCATTCCCAATGGCTTTAGGAGAATTGAGATCATATCATTCTAAATTATCCAGTGACATTACCATGGGAAGACGGATGTATTGGCAACACATTTGTATTGACAAATGCTGTTGGATCAGTAATAAGTGGGAATACTTTAGGGGAAAAAATACCTGAAAAGATGATTAAACTCTTTCAGAAAGGATTTAATCTGTATACAGAATGAAAGTGACAGATGATGGATCTAGGCTAATATCATGTGTATTGCTTGAATGTTGAAAGGCAAAACTTTTGACCAGTTTTGTAGCAACGTGACCATCCTATGTTTATAAAATTCAGACAGACAAAATATCTGTGCTTGTACAACAGGCGCTAAATTGTTCCATTACTATTCTCCATTACAGTACATTCTATGGAAAACGGGTCATTTAATTTCATCTTATTTTATGCATTGATAAAGAAAAACTTGGATGCTTTGCAAAATATCTGCAAATTTTAACTCCAGACTTCTGGAAGCTTCAAGGAGTCCTGTACCTCATGGCCAGCTTTTTTTTAAAAAAAAGATTTCAGCGAAAACAATAATGGTACTGAGAGTCAGAAGTAGCTTTGCTAGGAGAAAGATGAAGGGGTTGTTAAAAGTCACAGAGTTTACTTCATAAATTCACCAGGATGATGCCAGGGGTAGCAAACTACAGTTGAGGGCTTGAGATACTAGGACTATTTCAACTGGAGCCAAGGTTTCTTCGACAGCACCTCCCAAACCCGCGACCTCCGCCACCTAGAAGGACAAGGACAGCACATGGTAACAACACCACCTGCACGCTCCCCTCCAAGTCACTCACCATCCTGACTTGGAAATATATCGCCGTTCCTTCATCGTCGCTGGGTCAAAATCCTGGAACTCCCTTCCTAACAGCATTGTGGGAGAACCTTCACCACACGGACTGCAGCGGTTCAAGAAGACGGCTCACCACCACCTTCTCAAGGGCAATTAGGGATGGGCAATAAATGCTGGCCTCGCCAGCGACGCCCACATCCCATGAACAAATAAAAAAAAGGCTAAGAGGAGAATTGACAAGAGTTTTAAAAAATTATATGGGGTCTTTGATAGAGCTAGAATAGGGAAATAATATTTTCAGTGGTTGCGGAGTGAGTGATGAGGGATATCAATTTAAAATTATTGCTAAGAGAGTGAGGAGTTAGGAGAAATTGCTCGATACAGCGGGTTGTTGGAGCATGCAATGCTTTGGTTGAGGCAGAGACCATTGCATTGTTTAAGGAAAAATTGGATATATATTTAAAGCAGAGGTATAGGGAGATAACAAGGCAGTGGGATTAGTTTTGGATTTCTCTGGCAGAACGATGGCACACATATGGAGGGCCCAATGGGTTCCTTCTGTGCTGTAAACTATGGTTCTATGGGTTCATTTGGATGAATACAGGAACGTACAGAAGAATATTGAAATGGTGGTTGGAGGGGCAATGAGAAATTCAGAAAAGGACACAGCCATAGATGCCAAACATGTTCGTAAGAAATTATTTTAGTACTTTAAGAGTTAAAAAGCAAAGAAGAGATGAGAACCATAAAAGATGCAAATGGGGTTGGCACTGAGATAAGCCAAAGAAATTTCTCGGCCTAAGTTAGGCCTAGAAATTGGATCATACAACGCCCTTTTCTCAGGCAAATAACGGGCACTTTTGGGCCCAATATAGCATTGCAGGCGCTCATTCCAGGCCGGGTATGCGCCATGCCATATTGGTTAGGGCACCATATAGTTGTCCAAGGCAACCACTTGAAATAGACGCTAGGCCTGCTGTCTCTGCAGAATCGGGGGCCTAACGCGTATTTCAGGCCCCTTCCTAAAATTGGTTGGTGCCTGAGCACAGCATGTGACGTGCATGCTGCGATCAGCTTTCTCAGACGCAGGGCGGTCAAACCAATAGGGACCGCTGGAGGCTGCCGAGAAAAAAAAGTAAAAAAAAAAACCAGCGAAGCAGACCGAGGAGTAGTCAGTGGTGGAACCTGAGCTGACAGTTGAGGACACAGCATGAATTCAATTTCTTGTGTGCGCATTGTTAATTGAGAAGCAATTGGGGTCAGAGGGCATAGTTATATGCCAATTACACGAGGAAAGTGGGGTCAAACAAAACTCGCTCATGCATTTATTCCCTAGGCAGTTATATCAGATCATATTGGGTCTGTGTTTGTATAATGTTCACTCTCTTGCTACACTGACCCAAATGAAGGAGGGTGTGTTGTGAATTCAAAAAGAATGAAGTCCTGAAACCAGAGTGATGCTATGTAGGATATGCATTTGGATATATACAGCTTTCAGGTAGTTCAAGCTCATTTATATTACTGCCTTTCGAGTATCAGCAAACCAATTTTGTTTGACTTTGTCTGATGTGGCTTTGCAGTAGAAAGACCAACTATAAATTTAGTGAATATTTATGTTGCCTATATAATGGAAATGGAGACCAATGGCCTCTAAGTCCTGTCCTCCCTTTTTACTGCACCTGCATCCCTCTAGATCCAGTTTTCGGGTCAACAGAAAGAGGTCTGCGTTTGCTGATACTCAAACCTCAGCTCTCATGACCCACTCAAAGTTGGCTTTCAGCCACTTTCAGATGCTTCCCTGCCTCCAACAGCATACGGTTAGTATAAAATGCCTTTGAACCGTTCTCTGACCTAGCATGGGGACTTGAAGTGGGTTTGATTTGAGCTGGGACCAATTTACAGTGTCGTCAGTCAGATTCCGGTGAATTTCTGGTACAAGCTAACTACTGATCAGCATAACAGATTTAGTGTAGCCTATTCCAATGAGGAGGGATAGAATTAAACAGTCAATTAGGCATGGCACACTTCTAACTGACAATATACTCTTCCCTCCACCGTATAACCAAAGCCATTCTTTTCAGTCACGGTACAATCAATGCTTTTGAACTTGCTGACTCCAAGATTATGGTCAAATTGTGAATTGTTCTGTGCCGGAGGTATCTGAGTATGAATTCAAAAATGGTTTTTAACAATATATGATTACGACCAGGCCACTAATTTATGGTACTTGAATAAGTCCAAAAGCTCCAAGACGATTTATAATGTCCCTATCACTCCCCAGGCTGAGATCAGCTAACTCAACACAGACACAGACCTCAGCGCAGGATCTCTTGATGTGTGCAGCTCTAATCCACCCTGGGCTGGGCACTTACCGACTGAACCAACAGGGGGGCTTAGTAATTAGAAGTTCGAGTTCACATGTTCTGGGCAACTATAAACTTTTTTTTTTAAAAAGGTGCTTTTTTGATGTGTCGTCCAGATTATTTGTACAACTTTGTTCACGTTAAGAGTCATTTTAAACCCAGTTTGAATATCATTACCTTTCATGTAAAAAGTGAGAGGTAAGCTATGAATTAAATGCATCAATTGCACTCAACACCCCTTTAACTACCCACAGTGACCAAGATTTAAATGGGTATTTCCATGTAAAGTGATAAAAATTGATGGTCTTTCTGGATGAGAGCAGGTCAATCTTATTCTGCAAATATTATCCTTCTTTGAAAATAGCTTGATAATACAAAGTTATGGATCAATTAACAAAAAAGAAAGGCCATTTCTATAATACCACTGTAATTTTGGATTAATTGTGTCTGAAGTGCTTCAAAATTTACGATGAGAAAGAATTTGCATTTATACCGCACCTTTCATGAGTTCACAACCTCCGAAAGTGCTTTACAGCCAATTAATACTTTTGAAGTGTGGTCACTGTTGTAGTGTAGGAAATGCAAAACGAAGATAATATTGATTTGGTTTTTGACTGCTCTGGAAGGACACTGGAGTTCGATTCTTTTAAGTCTTAGTCCTTACCAATCGTCTTTTCAAAATAAGGTGGACTTTTGATGGGAAAAAGCCCTTGTGTGTTGAAAACAAAGAATTAACCTTTGCATCAGCAGCTGAGGTTTAGGGTTGGTAAGAGGTCCAATGTGAATATCTCTGGTGTGGTGATCTTATCTCTGCATGTTCCAATTTACTGCAAAGATCCAGGGCCAATAAGAAGATTATCCCTTGAGTTTTACAAATCCCTTGGTTTAACAAGTTCAAGATACTTTATTAACGTGAAATTGAATTCAATAAATCTAATAATTTATGGGCTGGCACCAAAAAATGACCATAAAAGCAGCTGAATTGTCATAAAAACTCAACCTGGTTCACTAAATGTTCTTCAGAGAGGAGAACATACCACCTCTACCTGGTCTGGCCTGCATGTGACTCCAGTCCCACATAATGTGGTTGACGCTTGATGTTTGCAGGGCAACTAGGAATGGGCAATAAATAATGCCCTGCCAATATCGCCCACATCCCAAGAACAAATTATAGAATCATAGAAATTTATGGCACAGAAGGCGGCCATTTGGCCCATTGTGCATGTGCCGGCCGAAAAAGAGCTATCGTGTCTAATCCCACTATCCAGCACTTGGTCTGTAGCCCTGTAGGTTACGGCACTTCAAGTGCATATCCAAGTACTTTTTAAATGCGATGAGGGTTTCTGCCTCTACCACCCTTTCAGGCAGTGAATTTCAGATCCCTACCCCACTCTGGATGAAAAAAATTCTTCTCAGCTCCCCTCTACTACTTCTACCAATTACTTTAAATCTATGCCCCCTGGTTATTGACCTCTCTGCTAAGGGAAATATACTCCCTATCCACTCTATCTAGGCCCCTCATATATTAAATATTAAAAAAAAGCCAAGTTTAGATGAGAAATGTTACATTTTGGCAACTATGCAGTAATAATGTATTTACTTCTGTTTGCTTTTCTTCTTTCCCATGTCTCTCTTTCTATTTTTCTGTTCACCCTTCCTTCCTTTGATGGGACCTAATCTGAACCAGACACTTAGATCAGTTGGAAAATAGATTTTCAAAGTGGGGTTCTTGAGGGCAATCCCAGGGTGGTCCATAATATCATCAAATTTATATCTTTTTCTGTGTTTGTTCACTTACAAGTATATATGTACACACTTCACATATAAAAATAAAACATCTTTGCAGTGATAACATTGTTTTCCTTTGGGTAGCTGCTATTGTCTTGCAGACATTACCACAAGGGGCCCCTAGGACAGTTTGCATATTTGCAGAGGTTCACCCCACACAGAAAAATTGCAAAACCAATACATTAGAAATGTAAGTACACATGTTTACAATTTACTCTGTTTAGTTAAAAATGTAACTGTCTACTTGGTCAGGCTAGATACATTTTCTCTAAAGGATAGTGAGTTACCAAGTGATTTATTTTCTGACAGTCTATAGCAATTTCTCAGAGTAACAGAAATTCATAACAGAACTGCTATTTGAAACTTGGAACTTATACTCTTTGAGCATGTGTTCTGGTGAGGTTGAACTGGAGAGCAAAGTACTGCAGCTGGATGCATCGTCACTATCCTTACAATCAATCATTGTTTTTTTCTTACTTCCATTATTTCTGTTCCCAATGTAGGAGGGTCCCAAGTTCAAACCTCTTCCATTTTACTTATGAGAAAACTGATTGTGCCTCTTCCACCTTCAGCTGAAAAAGCCAAGAAGGGCAAGGAAAAAGTCATCAAGTAAAACGAATCAAAGTTCAGTAGAAAAGAATTCTAGAATCTATAGGAATGATTCCACAATCTGATGCTCCCAATAGGTGATTGGTGAATGTAGCTTGTAACTGGATTTAGCCAATAACTCAGTTGACCGTAAAGTGCTTTATAAGTTTGATATCCAAGGGGAAGACAACGTTTGCTATTCCCTTAGTAAATATGATCAATTTAACTGCGTATTTTTCCCCTCCGCTCCTGAAGGTACGATTCCACAGGCGTCAGCTACTGTCTCGTACCTCATCCAGGTGGTCAGTCTTCATTTCTGAGTCCAGATATTGAGTGTCAACAGAAATCAGTGAAATTAATGTTATTCCTTAAAGATAATTAGTTATGAAGGATCACATCATTGTGAAGGATCACATCTAATTATAGTAAGAAACTTTGTTTTTCTTGATTCCAAATCTTTCGTTTTTTTTCTTTACTTGTCTTTGACTCAAGCTGGGCAAAGATAGTGCCTGTGCACCTCCTTTATATATAAACCTGAGCATATATTGGTAGGCTAATTGGCTTGATCCGATCCTCATCAGCCATGCATTTACACATCTGAACATTCAGCAGAGAATTGCTTAGCAACAATTAAGAATGGGAACCTTGACCCTTTTTTTTAAAAAACAATTCTTTCCTGGACTAGGGTCATCCACGTCAACTACAACATCCCATCTACCACCCTAAGTGAATTCAGTAAACTCAGCTCAGATCAGAACTCCCCGATGACTTATTTAGTAAAGACTTAAAAGAATAGAACTTATGATAGACTTCACAATCCAGCAAATGTCAGTGCCTTTAGAAGGTTGGGGTGGGGGGGTAGAAATAAAAGAGAAACAGTGGGGGGAAAATAACTGCCATCTGTGTTAAAAACAAATTATGAAATTCACACACAACATGAACAACTTTGCCCTCGTACAGTACACTCTGTATTCTTGTGAAAATCATTCTAGATAGCTTGTAAAGTAATAAAGGAATTTGTTAATTAAACTATTATAAATCAGACCAGTAATTGGAGTGTTCAGCTCTCTACGTTATCCATTAATTGGAGCCAGTACAGATTAAAGGAAATTGTAAGTAATGACATCTTCAATAAACAAGATGATTCCACTAATTGTTTTAATTAATAAACCAGAAGAGATTGTGTGCTTCCATACCTGTATTTGTCCCTACCTGCCAGAGCTCCATCCATGTTATTTACAAGCTTTAATTGAAATGTTATTTCTTCATGTAAATGGTGCCCTCATCCCACTGTGTCTGGTGTCACTACATTCAGTATCTGCCCAATCTACAAACTGTAGAAGCACATAGAGGCCCAGAAAATCTGAGTTAATTTAGCACTGGTTGATTAAATAGAACCCCCAAAGTTTGAAACAGATACAACTGGTTTTACATATTTTCTGGCATACATTTTTTTTAAAAAAACAAAATGCATAATGGTGGATTTTATCTAGAGAAGTAGTAAGATAGGTAGAAATATCCTTCATATATTTAATCTGTAACACAATTTAGAAGCTTGGTAATACATCCTTGTCCTGATAATTTAACTGTGTTCTTTTCCCCACTTACTAAGGTTTTCTATGCTTCCTTAGCTTGACATACACACTATTTGCAAAAGTACACCTGCCTCCCAATGCCCTGAACAAACTATTCCATCAGAAACGACTGCTTTCACTTTTCAAATCATTAAATATTTACTCTTGCTTTCAGGCTTCCTTTAGTGCATTGATTCAGCTGTTCAATTAAAAGATGTTTCTTGATTAACTGCTGAAGGCAGAAGTTACCATCTCTATTCAATCGTTTGTCAAAGGTTGGACGAACATCGAAGAAGGCAGCCAGAATATCATCTCACTTTCTGCAGTGAGTCCTTTGATGACTGATGAGACCAATTTCTGCTGGGAATGAGTGTCCACAGATTGAACAGTAGATCCTAGATACAGCAGGGGGTAAATTGTAACCCCCAAGAGTGGGTGTGAGGTTAAAATAACAGCTTTTTGGAGTGGGGCTGCATTCCGGCTACAACATGCCCACTTCTGGGTTTAACCCAGGCAGGTTTGTACATGTGTGGAGAGCAGAAACCAGGAAGTCCCGTGCCCACTTAAAGCCAATGGGCCGTTACTTAAAAGGGAGATGTATCTCATTGAGATACTTGAGGTACTTAATATTTTGTGTATTGGACAATTAATTAAAATTAATTTAACCTTACCTGTTCGGGTTTCCCATCGCTTCCAAATCACATCAGGTGAAAGTAGGCAGGAAGGGCCGGATCAGTGAGGTGGGCGCCTTTTTTGCACTGCTCGTGGGCCTGGAAGGGCAGGAGTGCTTAATCCAGGCCCAACAAGCTTACCTGGCCGATAGGACCCCGCAATCGGCCAACATTCCCTCCCCGATGGTGGACCCCCACCTACCTTCGACTCTTCACCCGACCCCCGATCTCCTCTCTGGCCCACAATTCCCATCCTCTCTCCAATCCCTGGCTGCGGACTGCTTCCTGCCCGACAACCAGCCAGTCAATCAGGCTGGCTGCTGGGCGCGAGACCCAGAAGTAAAATTGATTGGCCTCATCACTTACCTTCTGGGTTTCGCACCCAAAAATCTCTCCTTCCTCTTCTTCTTCTTCCCACCCCCCACCCCCTTCCTGGCTGAAAGTTAATATTTACCCCCAGGTGGGGATCTTGATTTTTCAGCTTCCTCAGCTGATATTCACATCAGCAATGCAACAGGCCTCATAATAGGAGGTGTCTTCATGGATAATTTCTCGCTATGCTTTCTTATCTTGAGCAAGTTGTTCTCAGTTATGGACATCTATTTTGCACTGTTTCAGAATTGATTTTAAGCAGTCTTCATATCTCTTTTGCAGGAAACAAATGTATCCTTTTAAAGGGGTAAACAGGAAGGTGAATTACCACCACCTCCCCCCCCTCTGCTCAGTAATGATTATTCCTTCCCTAGCTCATGTGGGTGTTTAACTCCACACTGTACAGATAATATAGATTGCTGGAACGGGAATGGATCAGATGCAATGACACCCATTTCTACAAGTTATTTTCCTTCCTTTATTTTACCTCATTGGTTCCAAAATTTCTACCTGAAGTGACTGACAGAGAATTTGTTTCCAGGTTTTTATCAAATGTCATTCTGCACCATCCAAAAGGAGGAGTACAAGAGTCCTATGGGTTCAATCATCCTCTGAATAAAATAATTTTAAATTAAAATCATTTTCCCCTCCTTTCCTTCATAAGAAGCACTTCACCTGCTCTGAACTTCTGCAGTGATCCATTGGCCCCAAACAAAGGATTGCTCAGTTCAGCTTCTCCAATAGAGCGTTTATATTGTGCAGGACAGTTTCAGATTAAAGTGTTTGTGTATATATGGCTCGCCATGATTTGAACTCACCTCACCTGCAGCTTCGATTTCAGAGGACCAGTAATAATGCTACTACACCACCAACTTGCATTTATATAGCGCCTTTCACATAGTAAAATGTCCCAAGGCACTTCACAGGAGCGTTATCAAACAAAATTTGACACCGAGCCACATAAGGAGGTATTAGGACTGGTGACCAAAAACTTGGTCAAAGAGGTAGGTTTTAAGGAGCACCTTGAAAAGGAGAGAGTGGTAGAGAGGTTTAGGAAAGGAATTCCAGAGCTTAGGTTCTAGGCGGCTGAAGGCACGACCGCCAATGGTGGATCGAGTAAAATCGGGGATGCGCAAGAGGCAAGAATTGGAAGAGCGCAGAGATCTCGAAGGGTTGTAGGAGGTTACAGAGATAGGAAGGGACGAGGCCATGGAGGGATTTGAAAACAAGGATGAGAATTTTAAAATCGAGGTGTTACGGACCAGGAGTCAATGTAGGTCAGTGAGCACAGGGGTGATGGGTGAAGCGGACTTGGTGCATCTTAGGATACGGGCAGCAGAGTTTTGGACGAGCTCAAGTTTATGGAGGGTGGAAGGTGGGAGGCCAGCCAGGAGAGCATTGGAATAGTTCAGTCTAGAGGTAACAAAGGCATGGATGAGGGTTTCAGCAGCAGATGAGCTGAGGCGGAGATAGAGACAGGCAATGTTACAAAGGTGGAAATAGGCGGTCTTGGTGATGGAGCAGATATGTGGTCGGAAGCTCATCTCAGGGTCAAATAGGACTCCAAGGTTATGAATGGTCTAGTTCAGCATCAGACAGTGGCTGGGAAGAGTGATGGAGTCGGTGACTAGGGAACGGTGTTTGTGGCGGGGACGAAAGACAAAGGCTTCGGTCTTCCCAACATTTAGTTGGAGTACATTTTTGCTCATCCAGTACTGGATGTGCAGTGAGACCAGAGCATTCAGATTGCACAGCACGAGAGAGAAAGAACTTGCATTTATATAGTTCCTCTCACGACCTCACAGCTAATTAATTACTTTTGAAGTATAGTCACTTAATGTATGGAAATGCGGCAGCCAACTAGCGCACAACAAGGCCCCACAAACAGCAATGAGATTAACGGCCGGATAATGTTTTCTTTAAGTGGTACTTGTTGAGGGATAATACAACACAACTGCATGTACTCAATCCTACACAAGCCAAGTTATTTAAATTTTGTCATTTGATCCCAGGCCTTCCCCGACTGTATGGGCCAGTATGAAAACAGAATTGCTGCCTTTTACAAACGGGCTAAGCATTCTCCACCCCCATGGTCAGAAAATTTGCAGCTTTGGGGCATCCAGGAGAGGTGCTTATGTTTGTTGCTGCCAGAATTGTGCCTTTTGGTGGCTAGAAAAACAAATACCTGTTGAGCTGATGTTCCTTCTTGCCAAAGCATAGCTTTATTTATATTATGCCTTTGCCACTGAAGTCTGAACTGCTAACTTCAGCAGTGCTATAATATAAATGGAATGCAGTGAGACTAGAGCTTTCAGATTGCACAGCACAAGAAAGAGATATAGTTCCTCTCACGACCTCAGGACATCTTCACAGCTAATTAACTACTTTTGAAGTATAATCACTGTAATAATGTATGGAAATGCAGCAGCCAACTTGTGCACAGCAAACAGCAATGAGACTAATGACCAGATAATGTTTTTTTTTAAAGTAATACTTGTTGAGGGATAAATGTTGGCCAGAACACCAAGTGAACTCCCTGTTCTTCATCGAATAGTGTCACAGGATCTTTAACATCCACCTGAGAATCAAACAGTGCCTCGGTTTAACTAACATCTTAGCCAAAATAAATTGCACCTCCAATAGTGCAGCACTCTCTCGCTACTGCACTGAAGTGTCAGCCTGTGTTTTATCTGGAGTGGGGCTTGAACCCACAACCTTCTGACAGAGGTGAGAGTGCAACCACTGAGCTAAGGCTGACACCAACAAGAACAACTGTACTGTGAACTGCATGTAAATTGAAACATGTTGCTCGAATATTCTGTCACCATGGTTTCCACAATTATTGATTATATAAATGTGAGAATTAGCTGCATCAACACACAATCAATTATTTAAATGTAAATGACAATCTATTTTTTATGTAAACAAATCTTTTAGCATATAAAAAGAATACACAATTTGGATTACCGTTTATTCTAGTCAGAATTAACTCTCTAATAAACTGGATATTTCACTTTTCCTCATAGATCATCATCTATACATGGTCAACTTAGTTCATTATATTCTAGGATGGGTGAGTTTAATTGACAAATTCAGTGTCACACCACATGCATGGGTCTGCTGACTATAATTTGCTGCCACTCTGTATGGCTGTAATAACACCAGTACCTGGCAACTTCCTGGGGTGTGTCTTTTTAATAGGAAGAACACTAGTGTATTTAGTAGTGGCTGAGTGTGTTATTGCTGGATTGCATTGCAATCTTTGAAATTATATTTTCCTTTTTTAGTTCTTGTGATTGAAGACCGCCAGCTATGTAGAGGAGAAATTTAGGAAACAATAAAATATCTAAATGACCTTGGTGGTTCTGAAGCTAGAGTGGAAGTCAGCTATGTTTCTGAGGCCTAGTGAAAGGGATTTAAATGCAGAAGGAGATTGTTTATTGTTATAAAATGTCTTTGAGGTCTTCATAAATCATACATGAATAAACTATGTATGAATTAAACCTCCAGATTACCTCCTCTTAGCCTAATCTGGCGCTCCTGTGCAGTATTGAGGGATTACTGCATTGTCAGAGATGCTAAACCATTTGCCTGATCAAGAGATTCAGGTGAACATTAAAGATCACATGACATTATTTGAACAACAGACAGTTCTCCCCTAGTTGTGGTCAATGCTCTGCCCTCAACAAACACCAAAAACAGATTGACTGGTCATTGATCTCATTGCTGTTAGAGAGATTTTGGCACTAAATGGCTGCTGCATTCGTATATATAACTGTTACTGTACCTAATCGTAATGAATTATGTCTGAAGTGCTTTGAGACATTTGAGCGACTTGATAAGGAGCTATATAAGTGCAAATCTGTCTTACTTTAAAGGCTTAGCCTAATGCTGTGTTAGTTGGGTTACTTCAGAGAAACACTAACATCAAAACTATCAGCAAGCCTGCATGCAAAGTTTATTGTGAATTTAGTGATTTAGTGAATTTTATTTTCAGTCTGATGTTTGATCTGACTTTCTTCCCCAGTAACTAATTGCTCCATTGAAGAAGCCTCATAATAAAGCTACATTTTTCATGCTCATCACTTTGAAATGAAATGCTACCATAAAGCAAAATTGTCTAGTAACGCACTGCAGATTGTAACATTTTAACATCCTTGTAACTTCCACAGCAAACATTGTACTAACTATGGTTTGCATAATCATTGTTACCTGTCTGCAAGTGTGAGTGAATCAATAAACATGCTCTTAAGTCTGCTTCATATGCAGATCCACCACATGTACCAATGGAGGCAGATTTTGTTCTGAATAAAGTTGGCAGGTATAGCTACAGTTTTGCCCTTTGTTACCTTGGTTCAGTGTCTAACATGGCTGCTTGACAACCGCATGTAATGCAGAACCTGATCATCTGTGATCTCACAATGTCACATATCACTCTTCATTTCAATGACCTAGTAGATGAAAAGGATGAGACAACAGCAGCAATAACTTGCATTTATATAGTCCCTTTAACGTAGTATAACAAGAGTAGAACCAGAAAAAAAAATTGACACCAAGCCAAAGGAGGAGATATTAGGACAGGTGACCAAAAGCTTGGTCAAAGACGTAGGTTTTAAGGAGCATCTTAAAGGGGGAAGAGACAAGTGGTGAGGCAGATTGGTTTGGGGAGGAAATTCCAGAACTTAGGGCCTAAGACAGCTGAAGGCACAGCCGCCAATGGTGGGGTGAAGGAAGTTGAGGATGCACAAGAGGCCAGAATTGGAGGAACGCTGAGTTCTCAGCGGGTTGTAGTGCTGGAGGAGGTAGTCCAGGGGTATGGTTATACTATATGTATCGATGTAATATTTGGAGTGACATCATATTGCACTGCTTGCCTAAATTAAATTTGGATGACTTCATACCTGAATCACACCACGTACAGTTGTTTCCATTGACGTGAAGCTAAAACCGTTTCACGCTGATGCAAACTGTGTGGTATAGCTGGCCTAATATTTTAACTCTCTCAAAAATGTTAAAAGTATTTTGCATCTTACACAATTTAGCATTTAGATTCTCTCACAAGCCTCCAGAGTCTAACTATTTTAAAGGCAATTCAGGCAAAATGAATAAATGAAGATAAACTTTCCACTTCACTGTGAATGCTAGAAAGCTTTTCTCACTATGTGAGGGAGTTTCAGCTGGAAGTTGCTCTGTGTTTATATCCCGAGGGGTTTCTTCTCTGGACATTTGGAAATGATGCAATACAGCTGCTGGCCAGGGTCGTGACCTCTTCCATTCGGCCTTGTCAGGAAGCCTTGAGAGCTGCCCAAAATCTCTACAATGGCTAGAAGTCAGTTTTTCCAGCAAAAAAATGTTTTTCCCAGGATTGAGTTAGTTTTGTAACTGCATTGGTACTGAGCTGAGGAACAGCAGAAAGAACATTTCCTTTTATGTTCTGGAATTTATTATTCATTGAGATTCCATCTCAAGTCAGCTAGTTGCGTATTTTATTTCTTTCGTGGGTACAAGAATTCCCTGTAGGAATTACTAGAAAGGTTCGTTGACATGTGCTTGTATTCTATTTTTACCCCCTCCTCTCCTGAGCTCAATCAAGAGCGCACCAAATATTCAACAATGAGCACCTTCCAACAGGAGAACCCAGTGATCAGAAGCACTGATTGAATTTTCCCCTCTCAGTTGAAGTCAGTTGTAGCACCAATACTTTTGCCTCGAGTCAGATCGAATAATTCAGTCCAGACTCAGAACTGAACCTGGAACTTTTCTGGTCTATATGGCCTCAGTATCACACAGGACAGTACATTTGCCACCAAACCATCAGGAAGATGATTAAAGGTTCATTATGTTTAGCTCCCCATACCAAATACATCTATTATTTAAAAATTTACGTTTGTTTTTTTTTATCTAGGTGGGGGATGTCAGTACTGGAGAATGGAACGCTTTCCCACTTTCAGAGCGTACTGTCAACATTAAGTATTCTTAGGTGGGATGCATCACGACTCAAATGCAGAATAAAGCTTGCTATATTCTGCTTCTTTTAACAATGTGTGCTTTAATCCCGCCCTCAGAGAAACACTGCCTACTGCACCAGTGCAAACTTCTTTACTTCCCACACCAGCAATCTATAATGACCTGAGTGGTCCTGCCAACTTAGTGCCAGTTTATGCTGAATTATTAGCCAGTACAGCTACAACACTAGCATCCAACCGACAATGTGGAAAATTGCCCAGGTATGTCCTGTCCACAAAAAGCAGGACAAATCCAATCCGGCCAATTACCGCCCCATCAGTCTACTCTCAACCATCAGCAAAGTGATGGAAGGTGTCGTCGACAGTGCTATCAAGCGGCACTTACTCACCAATAACCTGCTCACCGATGCTCAGTTTGGGTTCCGCCAGGACCACTCGGCTCCAGACATCATTACAGCCTTGGTCCAAACATGGACAAAAGAGCTGAATTCCAGAGGTGAGGTGGGAGTGACTGCCCTTGACATCAAGGCAGCATTTGACAGAGTGCAGCACCAAGGAGCCCTAGTAAAATTGAAGCCAATGGGAATCAGGGGGAAAAACTCTCCAGTGGCTGGAGTCATACCTAGCACAAAGGAAGATGGTAGTGGTTGTTGGAGGCCAATCATCTCAGCCCCAGGGCATTGCTGCAGGAGTTCCTCAGGGCAGTGTCCTAGGCCCAACCATCTTCAGCTGCTTCATCAATGACCTTCCCTCCATCATTAGGTCAGAAATGGGGATGTTCGCTGATGATTGCAGAGTGTTCAGTTCCATTTGCAATCCCTCAAATAATGAAGCAGTCCGAGCCCACATGCAGCAAGACCTGGATAACATCCAGGCTTGGGCTCATAAGTGGCAAGTAACATTCGCGCCAGACAATGACCATCTCCAACAAGAGAGTGTCTAACCACCTCCCCTTGACATTCAACGGCATTACCATCACTGAATCCCCCACCATCAACACCCTGGGGGTCACCATTGACCAGAAACTTAACTGGACCAGCCATATAAATACTGTGGCTACAAGAGCAGGTCAGAGGCTGGGTATTCTGTGGTGAGTGACTCACCTCCTGACTCCCCAAAGCCTTTCCACCATCTACAAGGTACAAGTCAGGAGTGTGATGGAATACTCTCCGCTTGCCTGGATGAGTGCAGCTCCAACAACACAAGAAGCTCGACACCATCCAGGACAAAGCAGCCCACTTGATTGGCACCCCATCCACCACCCTAAACATTCACTCCCTTCACCACCGGCGCACTGTGGCTGCAGTGTGCACCACTCACATGATGCACTGCAGCAACTCGCCAAGGCTTCTTCGACAGCACCTCCCAAACCCGCGACCTCCACCACCTAGAAGGACAAGAGCAGCAGGCATATGGGAACAACACCACCTCCATGTTCCCCTCCAAGTCACACACCATCCCGACTTGGAAATATATCGCCGTTCCTTCATCGTCGCTGGGTCAAAATCCTGGAACTCCCTTCCTAACAGCACTGTGGGAGAACCTTCACGACACGGACTGCAGCGGTTCAACAAGGCGGCTCACCACCACCTTCTCAAGGGCAATTAAGGATGGGCAATAAATGCTGGCCTCGCCAGCGACGCCCACATTCCATGAACAAATAAAAAAAAATTATGGGCAGTTTTGTGCAGTGTAACTCACCCACTAGGAACAGGAAGGAGAAGGACTCAAACTCGTTTCCTATGAGATTACAGCCAGAGAAAGTGAAGGGCTAGTCCAGAGACTTTTAAAAAAAATATTTGTTCTTGGGAAATGAGAAACAACAGCAAGGTCACATTTATTACCCAACCCTAGTTGCTCCGAGAAGATTGTGGGTTTTCTAATTGAACTGCTGCAGTCCTTGTAGTGATGGTGCCAGCACAATGGCATTAGGTAGGGAATTTCAGGATATTGGCCAAGCGACAATGAAGGAGCAGTGATAAATTTACAAGTCAGAATGGTCAGATTTGGTGGGGAACTTGTAGGTGGTGGTGTTCCCATGACATTGTTGCTCTTGCCTTTCTTGGTGGTACAGGTCTCAGAGAAAGGAAGTGCCATCAAAGTAACCTTGGTAAGTTGCTGCATTGCATTCTGTAGATTGTACCTACTGCAGCCATAGTGCACCAGTGGAGGAGAGGGTGGATATTAAGTTTTGTGGCAATCAAGTGAACTGCTCAAACTTGGCTGATGTTGAGCTTCTTGAGTGTTGTTACATTTGCACCCATCCAGCCAAGTGGTGAATGTTCCATTACATGCCAGATTGACCCCTATACATGGTGGGCAGGCTTTCAAGGGTCAGGAGGTGCACCACTCAGTGTACTGCTCTTGTATCCACGGTATCATTATGGCTGGTCCAGTTAAGCCTCTAGTCAGTGGTGATCCCAAAATGTTGATGGTGGGGGACTCGGCGATGATGGTGCCACATTGAAGGTGAAATGGAGATGACTGGGCTATCTTTTGTTCAAAATGGTCATTACCCTGCACTTAATTGACACAAATGTTGCCTGTTACTTGTCAGCCCAAGCTTGGATATTAACTACGTTTTTCTGCAGGTTGGCATGTGCTGCTTCATTATTGGAGGAGTTGTGAATCGACCTGAATACTGTGTAATTGTCAGCAAACTTTCCCACTCCTGACCTTACGAGGGAGGGTAGATCATGAAGCAGCTGAAGACAGTTGGGCAAGGAACACTTTCCTGAGATGACTGACCTCCTGCAACTATCTTCCCCTGTGTCAGATATGACTCCAGTCAATTCAAGGTTTCCCTTTGGCATCTATTGACCTCAATTTTGCTAGGAATCAGTGGCGAAGCTAGGTTTGACAGACTTTGTTGGTGGGTGGGTGGGGGAGGTTCCAACTCAAGATTTGGCCACCTTGGTAGAAATGGGACCGAGCTGGGAACTGCACAAACTTGCAGGCCGAGCATAGAGGCCGAAGACGGGTGACAGAGGTTCCTGGGAGTGAAATGAACTTGAGGCAGTTCTCCAAAGACATGTTGGCCAACTTCAAAATGATTGGAAGGGTTATAATGTCACAGACCCCCTCCACCTCCCCCTCCCCGGTGCCATACTCAGTCAAATGCTGCCTTGGTGTTGAGGTGAAAGGACCACCCATTCTCTGATCCTTCCTAAAAATAAATCATTCGTGATCATTTATAACATTAGTTTCAGATTGCTTGTTAACACCATTGTAAAACAGCAAAGCCTGCATGCTGCTTCAACCTGGCCTGTTGTAAATGCTGCAAAGGTCTTGGGTTAACTCCCCAGGCTCTATTGAATCAGCTGATCGGCGTTAGAATGGCAATAAGGATACTGTAGCTGACCTCTGTAGTCCAGGGACTGAGGGGGGGGGAAAAAAACAGCCAGCTTGTGATCCGTGCTGGTAAGAATCAGGCTCATGAGATGACCCTTACTCATCATTTAGGCGCACATGAAAAATGACCACATGGGTGAGGTACAATAAAGTGGCTGACACCTGTGGAATTGAAGGCCAGTGTAAGTTAGGGAGCAGGAGAGAAGATCTGAGGCGGGAAAACAACATTACAATACCACAGCATATGTTGAGAGTGGTTGGCAGACAATATTGTTTGTGAGCAAACGAGGGAAGAGTTTGCCTTCCATCTGAAAATTTTGGCCAGCAGTCATAAAACAAACTTTTAAAATAAATCTCTTATTGTGAATATAGACAAAACATTAGTCATACAAAGTATACACCCTAATCTAATCAGAATTCCCAGTGTTCCTTCAGTATGATACTCGAGACACTCTATTCTCAGAATATAAAATATATCAAGTGCCAAGTCTTTGAAACTTGGTGGAAGCATTAAGCTCTATTATTCAAATCATGTATTTGAGTAGAAACATTTCCTCTCTATCTTTATTATATCATCCTGCACTAAAGCAGAGCTCATTTTTTAGAAGGGGGATGGTAATTAAAATGGTAATCTTACACTTCAGATATGCTGCAAGTATCATTTGAGCACAGTACCTTCTATTACAACAATATAAGCTGACACCATTTGAGTTATACTGGCCCACTCACATCCCCACTCATCAGGGAGACCACGGTTCTGCACACAACTGCAAGCAGAGCTCTGCTTACTAGCCTATGACTGCCATTTTCAATGGGAAAGTTAGCTCTTTTCTAAGATGAGAAACATCAAGGTGGTCTAGCAGTCTGGGCTCTTTTAAATCTTCAAACTATCTCCTGTAGGCAGCCTCCCACTCCTTGTAAACAAGGAGTTTAACTGTTGGTTCAGCTGCAATTTTACTGCTTAGCTTACAACGTTGTGAAGCAGAAATCACTTCACAGCAACTTAAGAGATTTTAAATATAGACGATGTCCTAGATATGTAGCTGCAAGAGAATGGTAACTTACATGTGTTCAAGTCTTGACTCATTATAACACAGAGTCCAACTGTGTTGCTGCAGATATTGGGCTCGATATTGTTTATCAAGTGTTCAAGGTTGAGATGTACATCTGTTTACTGTCTATACTTGTCTTCCATCTACACTGCTGAGACCCAGCACTACCTCTTTACTACCTCTCTTCACCCCCCTACTGTGCAGTCAGATTGTTTGTCTGACATTCAGCCATGGATGAGCTGCAATTTCCTCCCGCAAAACATTAGCAAGGCCGAAGCCATCAGCTTTTGGCCCATTCCACAAACTTTGTACCTTTGCCATCAACTCCAACCCCCTCCCCGGCCACAGCTGAACCAATCTGTTTGCAACTTCAACATCCTATTTGACCCCAAGCTGAACTTTCAACCCCACATCTTCTCCATCGCAAAAAACGCCTACTTTTACCTCTGTAACATCGCTTACCTCTGCCCCTGCCTCAGTCCATCTGCTGCTGAAACCCTCATTCATGCCTTTGTCACTTCCAGACTGGGCGAGTCCAATGCTCTCCAGGCCAGCCTCCCCTCCTCCGCCCTCCATACAAGTCAGTGCATCCAAATCTGCCTGCACCAAGCCTACTCACCCATCACCCCTGTCCTCACTGATTTACATTGCATCTGGTCCCTCAATGCCCAAAATCTAAAATTTTCATCCTCATGTTTAAATTTTTTCATGCGTCCACCCCTCCCTATCTATAATAATATCCTCTAGCTCTACAACACCCCACCCTCAAACTCTCCTTTCATCTGACTCTAGCCTCTTGTGCATACCACACTCACGTTGCCCTACTATTGGCAGCCATAACATTAGCCACCCAGGCCCCATGTGGAGTGCTAGGGGACATTTTTCTATGTTAAAAGGTGCCAGTTATATAAGTGCAAATTGTTGTTGAACAATTATAATAAATCTGTTGTCATCACTTGGGATCCTTGGGGACAAAATACAATATCTAATTGGTTTATTTGATTTTAATACTGAACAATTATGCAAAAATATTACTTAAGCTTTTAAAATTACATATAACATAGAAATTGGTCATCATTGCATCCATTTTCAGGATGGGAAACGGGGGCAAAAATGGTCAATGTCCTGTGTCCCAAAGACCCCTGAAAAATGTTAAAACCATATGGGCCTCAGACAATTTTCAGGAATCCGGCGTGGTCGCCTAAAAGTGGCATTAGGTCCCTTGCATATGCTAATGAGGGGCCTAATGCCAGTTTTCATTCACCCCAAAAACTTGGGCTGTCCTGAATTAAGCAAGTGATGGGCCTGCTCCACTCAGGTTTACCGGGCATGGGTGCAGCCTAGGAATTGGCTGCTACTGAAAAGATAAGCTTTAATTTAAAACAACCAAAAAAAGATTGTGGAGCCAGGAGGAGCAGCATTATTTCTATATGGTGAAACTGCTCCTTGGAAGTTAATTATTTCCTCACCTCTTTAGGTCCCTGTGCAGCATATATCATTTGCTAACCCAGAGGGTTAGTGTACAACTGTCTCCCAGGCCTTAATTAGCAGCTCATTTTAATCAGACCTCTGATTTGCAAATCTTAAGTTACTAGTCCATCGACAAGCTACTACAGTTTTCACAGCCTTCTGAGCTTCTCATACAAGGTTGGCTTTGGTACTTACAGAAAATAGTCTCTTAGAAATATTTTATGTAGTTTTCTTACTTGAGAGTCATAAGTGATGGGAGTTGTATCTAAGGTAATGGCTATATCTGAACTGGTTATATAGTCAATGGCTGGTTTGCATCATAAACAGGACTATAGAGCAAAGAAAACATTTTTCTATCATCTTTTATGCTCTTTGCTTCTGTTTTTCTTGTTGTAGTACCTTTGGTGTTAAAAGCAGATTCAGTTAAAGAAATCACCCAGCCCGGCTAGCACACATCATTACAAGAACAGAGACATGTGGTTGTCATATTGTTCAGGACTGCCTTGATATATGAATGTTTATTGCAACCTTTGTCCTTAGATGAGTGAATGTCTTGCAGTTCATCCAAAGTATAGGAAACAGATTAATTTATTCCCAGGAAGGTGGCAAGTCATTCAATTCAAATATAAACAACCTGGGTCATTTAAAGTATATATTTGATTGGCCACTGTTTGAGTTTGATACACTTACTTGATTTCATTTGTTTTGATCAAACTTCAAAGGAACTTGAAAGTATCTGAGAGTCCGAGGCCAGTTTTGCCAGTCTATCTGAATCCATGAGAGTGAGACACAGACAGATGAGAGTGAGCCAGGAGGTTTTGAGGAGGCTAGTGACAAACCCCCCTGTAATGTTACAATCAGGGACATTGTTTCAGGTCCATCAATATTTTGAGGTTTAACACAAGATATGCAACTGCCATTTTCTATTTTCCAACGGTCAATAGTTACGTTCTGTAAATACTTTACATGGAATGTACAGCACAGAAATAGGCCATTTGGCCCAACAAGCCCATGGTGTGTATGCTCCACATGAGCCTCCTCCCTCCCTACTTCATCTAACCCTATCAGCATGTCCTTCTGTTCCTTTCTCTCCCATGTATTTATCTAGCTTCCACTTGAATGCATCTATGCGAGTTGCCTCAACTACTCCTTGTGGTAGTGAGTTCCACATTCTAACCACTCTCTGGATAAAAAAGTTTCTCCTGACTTCCCTATTGGATTTTTTAGTGACTATCCTATATTTACGGCCCCTGGTTCTGGTCTCCCCCACAAGTGGAAACATCTTCTCTACATCTACCCTATCAAAGCCTTTCATAATCTGAAAGACCTCTATCAGGTCACCCCTCGATCTTCTCTTTTCTAAAGAAAAGTGCCCCACAGCCTGCTCAATTTTTCCTGTTTAGGTATAACCTCTCAGTTCTGGTATCATCCTAGTAAATCTTTTTTTGACCTTCTCCAGTGCCTCTATACCCTTTTTATAATATGGAGACCAGAACTGTTCACAGTACTCCAAGTGTGGTCTAACCAAGGTTCTGTACAAGTTTAACATAACTTCTCTGTTTTTCAATTCTATCCCTCTAGAAATGAACCCCAGTGCTTGGTTTGCTTTTTTAAAAAAAGGCCTTATTAACCTGCGTTAATACTTTGTGATTTGTGTATCTGTTCCCCCCAGATCCCTCTGCTCCTCTATCCCATTTAGACTATTATCCAAGCAATATGTGGCCCCCTTATTCTTCCTACCAAAACGTAATACCTCACACTTATCTATATTGAAATTAATTTGCCAATTACTTTAAAACTGTTTATCTTTGCTACTGGGGTCTTACCCATCTACTGATAATAAATTTGTTCAGTAATTCATTTCCTAAGCCATGGTTTGACAGAGTGTTTATATAAGAGACCATAATTTATAATTGAGATTTAGGCCAGGTTTGATCACAGTGTAGGTACATTCTGTGAGCATGAGAGACTGACTTAAGAGTCTAGGATTGCAGGACCTCAGGTCAAACTTTAATACATAGAGATATTTGATATATCAAGTCTTTACAGTACAGTTGGTTCTTTGTACTTACATGACTGACATCAGGGTAAAACATGTTAATCTTTGTACTTATTCCTAGTCTAAATAGTCACATATCTTTCACTTCTACATTAAAGGACCGATGTTGCATCTGTGCATATCTTTTCTTGTGTTTATCCAACTTCCAACACTAAAGTCCCCTCCAACACAAAATAGCTGTGAGGAATAGTTGGAAGATGAAGCCAATTTTGTGCAAATTTGGCTGAGAACTGAAATCTGTGAATAAGCAGGGGATTCAATTCATGACTGAAGCTGAGCATAAATGCTTAGCATGAGGGTAAGGGGGAAGCAGTATTTAAAATGAAGAAAACTATACCTCTCAACTAACCATCTGTGGACACAGAATCAAAAAACTGGGGCAATTGATCAAAATAGGCATAGAGAATTCAAAAAATGATTGATAAAAACCAGTCATAATGAATTCTGATTTTAGGGTTAACTGATTAACCCCCTTAAAACCCCCTCCCGAAAGATGACTTCCAAAATTAGGGTTAACTCGATAAAACCCAGAAAGTCAACATCAGCATCCCCCAGTTCTGGTGTGGCACAGGCAGTTACTTTCCCTTTTTGGGGTAGCGAGCACTTCATCTTCTCTCTTAACCGAGAAGCAGCATCAGCATAGAGTGTACCTTGAGTCACTTAGATCATATACGGATGGAGGTACTAAGTACCATGGAGAGGAAACACTGAGGATGCAGCTAATGATGGACATCAACCAGTGGCGGCTGGTGACCTTTTGGACAGGTGAGGCATATGCTATGCATGATGTGGAGATGCCGGTGATGGACTGGGGTTGACAATTGTAAACAATTTTACAACACCAAGTTATAGTCCAGCAATTTTATTTTAAATTCACAAGCTTTCGGAGATTTTCTCCTTCCTCAGGCAAATGTTTCAAGATCTCCTTGAAGCCTACGCATTTATACATATTGAACAATAATACATGGTGTTTACAGACTGCCCCTGCAACTGCCCGTTGCCAAGGCAATCACCGTGTTCAGACAGAGAGGTGTTACCTGCAGAACTTCCGAATACACATTCAACAAAAAAACAAACAGGGAAAAAAAACAGAGAAAAAAAAACACAGAGAGAGGCAGAAACATCCGGAAGGCAGAGAGAGCCAGCAAATGACCCATTATATTAAAAACAGATAACATTTGTTCGCTGGTGGGGTAACGTGTAGCGTGACATGAACCCAAGATCCCGGTTGAGGCCGTCCTCATGGGTGCGGAACTTGGCTATCAATTTCTGCTCGACGATTTTGCGTTGTCGTGTGTCTCGAAGGCCGCCTTGGAGTACGCTTACCCGAAGGTCGGTGGATGAATGTCCATGACTGCTGAAGTGTTCCCCGACTGGGAGGGAACCCTCCTGTTTGGCGATTGTTGCGCGGTGTCCGTTCATCCGTTGTCGCAGCGTCTGCATGGTCTCGCCAATGTACCATGCTCTGGGGCATCCTTTCCTGCAACGTATGAGGTAGACAACGTTGGCTGAGTCACAGGAGTATGAACCATGCACCTGGTGGGTGGTGTCATCTCGTGTGATGGTGGTATCTGTGTCGATGATCTGGCATGTCTTGCAGAGGTTACCGTGGCAGGGTTGTGTGGCGTCGTGGACGCTGTTCTCTTGAAAGCTAGGTAGTTTGCTGCGAACGATGGTCTGTTTGAGGTTGGGTGGCTGTTTAAAGGCGAGTAGTGGAGGTGTGGGGATGGCCATAGCGAGGTGTTTGTCCTCATTGATGACATGTTGAAGGCTGCGGAGAACATGGCGTAGTTTCTCCGCTCCGGGGAAGTACTGGACGACAAAGGGTACTCTGTTGGTTGCGTCCCGTGTTAGTCTCCTGAGGAGGTCTATGCGATTTTTTGCTGTGGCCCGTCGGAACTGTCGATCGATGAGTCGAGCGTCATATCCCGTTCTTACTAGGGCGTCTTTCAGCGTCTGTAGGTGTCCATCGCGTTCCTCCTCGTCTGAGCAGACCCTGTGTATTCGCAGAGCCTGTCCATAGGGGATGGCCTCTTTGACGTGGTTAGGGTGGAAGCTGGAAAAGTGGAGCATCGTGAGGTTGTCCGTGGGCTTGCGGTAGAGTGAGGTGCTGAGGTGCCCGTCTTTGATGGAGATTCGTGTGTCCAAGAAAGAAACTGATTCTGAGGAGTAGTCCATGGTGAGCTTGATGGTGGGATGGAACTTGTTGATGTTATCGTGTAGTCTCTTTAGTGATTCCTTGCCGTGGGTCCATAGAAAGAAAATGTCGTCGATGTATCTGGTGTATAGTGTTGGTTGGAGGTCTTGTGCAGTGAAGAAGTCCTGCTCGAACTTGTGCATGAAAATGTTGGCGTATTGGGGTGCGAATTTGGTCCCCATGGCTGTTCCGTGTGTTTGGGTAAAGAACTGGTTATTGAAGGTGAAGACATTGTGATCCAGGATGAAGCGGATGAGTTGTAGGATGGCTTCCGGAGATTGGCTGTTGTTGGTGTTGAGTATTGATGCTGTCGCAGCGATGCCGTCATCGTGGGGGATACTGGTGTATAGTGCCGAGACGTCCATCGTGGTGAGAAGTGTTCCTGGTTCAACTGGTCCGTGGGTACTGAGTTTTTGTAGGAAGTCTGTAGTGTCACGACAGAAGCTGGGGGTTCCCTGTACGATGGGTTTCAGGATGCCCTCGATGTATCCAGAGAGGTTCTCACACAGGGTTCCGTTGCCTGATACGATGGGACGTCCGGGTGTGTTGGCTTTGTGTATCTTTGGGAGGCAGTAGAAGTCTCCCACGCGGGGATTACGTGGGATGAGAATGCGTAGGATGCTTTGAAGGTCTGGATCGAAGGTCTTGATCAGTTTGTTGAGCTGGTGGGTGTGTTCTTTGGTCGGATCTGCGGGTAACCGTCTGTAGTGTTCCTGGTTGTCCAGTTGTCGGTATGCTTCTTTGCAATAGTCTGTTCTGTTCTGTATGACTATGGCTCCTCCTTTGTCCGCTGGTTTGATGACGATGTTGCGGTTGGTCTTGAGAGCGTTGATGGCGTTGCGTTGTGCTCGGGTGACATTCTGGACTGTCTTCTGAGTGCGGCTGATGAATCTGGCATTGACGCATTTCCTGACAGCTTGAGCATACATGTCCAGCTGAGGGCAGCGACCCTCCGGAGGAGTCCAGTTTGAATCTTTCCTCTTCGGTTGCTGTACCGCGGATCCCTCTGTCTGCTGTTCCGGATCGTCGATTGTCTCATTGGGTTCGCTGCTGAAATCTTGGGGTTTGTGGTAGAATTCCCGGAGCCTCATTCTCCTGATGAATTCCTCTGTGTCCGCCGCGAGACTAGTGGGGTCCATTTTGGTAGTGGGGCAGAAATTGAGCCCTCGGCTGAGAACTTCGATCCACCGACCTTCGGGTAAGCGTACTCCAAGGCGGCCTTCGAGACACACGACAACGCAAAATCGTCGAGCAGAAATTGATAGCCAAGTTCCGCACCCATGAGGACGGCCTCAACCGGGATCTTGGGTTCATGTCACGCTACACGTTACCCCACCAGCGAACAAATGTTATCTGTTTTTAATATAATGGGTCATTTGCTGGCTCTCTCTGCCTTCCGGATGTTTCTGCCTCTCTCTGTGTTTTTTTTTTTCTCTGTTTTTTTTCCCTGTTTGTTTTTTTGTTGAATGTGTATTCGGAAGTTCTGCAGGTAACACCTCTCTGTCTGAACACGGTGATTGCCTTGGCAACGGGCAGTTGCAGGGGCAGTCTGTAAACACCATGTATTATTGTTCAATATGTATAAATGCGTAGGCTTCAAGGAGATCTTGAAACATTTGCCTGAGGAAGGAGAAAATCTCCGAAAGCTTGTGAATTTAAAATAAAATTGCTGGACTATAACTTGGTGTTGTAAAATTGTTTACAATATGCTATGCAGGCCTTGCCGAGGCAGCTTATCATCATGGCAGCGGGGGCTTTGTGCATGCATCTGTGCTACAGTCCAAGACATAAGCCAGTAATCTGTCTGCCATTTGTGGGTCGTTTTAGTGTTGAAACGGCAACAGAAAAAGGAACTGGCTGCACCGGGAGCTACCTGACCATCAAAAGGCGTAACGGTCAGTGCTCCAACACTGAGCGGCAACTCCAACTTCCACACTAGAAGTCTAGGTGAGGCAGTGGTTCACTTGCCTCACCTGGCGCGCTGCCTCTGACATCAACTCCTTTTAGCAATGCACTTGTGAAGATCTGAAAAAAATGTGTTTTTACTTGCTTAAAATAGTCTGTTTGCTCCCCCCAAAATTTGAGAGATTAAATCCAGAGTTTCCTGACAACAACATTTTTTGAACCAAAGTGTGTGTTGGGGTGGAGGGGAAGAAATAAAAGAACAAAAATGAGAAGGCCTGGTTATAATGCTGTGCAGAGGGCATTCTCTTGATTCTCAGAGCATTGTCCCATTGCTCGCTCACTATCCAAAGTACTGAAAGAAACAGAAAATGTTGGAAATACATAGTGGGCTAGTCAGTGTCTGTAAAGAGAAAGACAAGTTATTGGGTCATTTATGTACCTTCATACAGCAATAATTTGCATTCGTATAGCGCCTTTAAGGTAGTAAAACATCTGATGGCGCTTTAACGTAAAATATACAGGCAAAGCATTAATTTATGTTATTTTATGGATGCTGACTGACCTGCTGTGTAGTTCCAGCATTTGATTTTTATTTCAAATTTCTAACATTTGCATTTTTTTCTTCTTATCTATAGAACTGCTGAGTTCTTTGAGAGGATGCTTTTAAATTGCTAAGAACCTAGTGCCATTTTTTTCCTAATTTAGGAGGGTAAAATTCCTGTTCTTCTCTGCCCATGAACTGTCTGCGAAGACAAATGGAGGAATAGCTGTTACGCCCCTACCTATGTTGCTTGGAAACAGCCTATAGCAATTGTAAGAGAGATTCAGGGATGGTCTCCTCCATCACAAAGGAAACTCTGGGCCTTCACTCCACACAGTGGGGTTGCCAACACTGGTTGGCCGTATTCCTGGAGGTTTCATCACATGACCTCCCACCTCCAACTGTCCCATCCAGTCCAGTCAAACTGCCTTTTTTCCTCCATCTCCAATATTTTTATAATTAATAAACAAGAGTGTTTTAAAAAAAATGGAAAGACACACCATTTTTTTAAAATGCCCCTATGATGTTTCTCCCATGCTGTTCGCAGCAGTGTCCAGGAGAGTAACCTTTAATTCTTGGAGACTGCAGGACTATTCTGCAGGGTGGCCGACCCTGCCCCATGGTGACCAAGCCAAGATTGGGAATTTGGGGTAAAGAGGATGGTGGGCACCGACCCAGGTTCCATCATTGTGAAGTGCCGCACACTGATGCTTCTACATGGCAGTGCCAGTGCAGCTTTACTATTTTCCAAATGTGAAGGGGCACCGGCATCCGGTTAAAACTGCTTGGTGAGATAGTTTGTATCAGATACTAAATACACTTGCTACAGATGCACCAGAGTCACAATGCATGTGTCAAACTGGCTCTTGGTAAGATACCTTCTACCCACTTACTGCCATCAACAAACACAGGGAAAGAGCTTGTATTGAAAACAGGTGGCCTGCTACTATGGACATGCTCAACCTGCGTTTACATGATCATCTCGGCAATACAACACAGGCCGTTCCTGCCACTGTGTATATGTATCTCAGACATTTCTCATGTCTCCATCCAAAATGACCTTACCCCTTTAAAAACGTACTTGTTTTCTTTTAAAATCAGCTCACTTGTGATAAACATTGTAAGATTTGGAGAAAAACAGAAAAAAATTAGACCTTCAGACTTGTTATCTCTCTTGCAACGTACTGTAATGTCTATAGACCGTACACGCCCCAGCACATTTAAAAATAACTACTGCACTTAATATCTTCAAAGAATGACCCACAACTCAGTGAAATTCAACAGAAGTGTTGTGATGCAGCTTTACTTTACCACACCACTGGCAGCAGCAGCCCTTTAAAAAGAACAAACTTGCATTTGTATAGCATCTTTCACAAACTTAGAACGTCCCAAAGCACTTTACACCCAGTGAAGTACTTCAGCAGCGTGCTGAAGTAAATGAGGCAGTGAGGTTGCTTCTGGGAGGGAGGGCTATAGGGTTGCCAACCCTCCAGGATTGTCTTGGTGTGTCCAGGAATTGAAGATTAATCTCTTGGGCACAGCTGTGAGCAAACCAGGAGAAAAATCATAGGGGCATTAAAAAAAAGTATGTTTCTTTCATTTTCTTCAAACACTTTCTTTTATTGTGGAGCTGATTAGGGACAAAAAAGGAAATCTTGAGGAGGCAGAGGGCATGACTGAAATACTGAATGAGTACTTTGCATCTGTCTTCACCAAAGAAGAGGATGAAATTAATCTAACAGTAAAAGGAGGAGGGAGTAGAGATATTGGATTGGATAAAAATGGACAGAAAGGACGTGCTAAATATGTTCACCTGGTCCAGATGGGATGCATCCAGGTTGCTAAGGGAAGCAAGGATGGAGATAGCAGAAGCTCGGACCACAATCATTCAATCTGCCTTCGATATGGGAGTGGTGCCAGAGGACTGCAAATGTTACATCCCCTATTCAAAAAAGGGAGACGAATGAACCTGGTAATTACAGACCAGTCGGTCTAACATCAATGGTCGGAAAACTACTAGAGACCATTGACTAGCACAAAATTAATCCTCACTTGGAGAAGTATGGGTTAATAAGGGACAGCCAGCACGGATTTGTTAAAGGCAAATAGTGTCTGACTAACCTGATTGATTCTTTGATGAAGTAACAGAGAGGGTTGATGAAGGTGATACAGTAGATGTTGTATCTATGGACTATCAAAAGGCATTTGATAAACATAAGAAACAGGACCAGGAGTAGGCCATAGAGCCCCGCGAGCCTGCCCCGCCATTCAATAAAATCCTGGCTGATCTTCAATCTCAACTCCACTTTCCAACCCATCCCCATTTCCCTCGATTCCCCTAGAGTCCAAAAATCTATCTATCTCGGTCTTGAATACATTCAACGAATCAGCATTCACATCCCTCTGGGGTAGAGAATTCCAAAGATTCACAACCCTCTGAGTGAAGAAATTCCTCCTTAAATAGCCGAGCCCTTATCCTGAGACTATGCTCCCTAGTTCTAGGCTCTCCAGCCAGGAGAAACAACTTCTCAGCATCTACCCTGTCAAGCCCCCTCAGAATCTGATATGTTTCAATGAGATAATCTCTCATTCTTCTAAATTCCAGAGAGTATAGCCCCATTTTACTCCTCCTCTCCTCAAAGGACAACCCTCTCATCCCAGGAATCAATCTAGTAACACATAGCAGCCTTTAATGTAATTTAATGTGGATAAGTGTGATGTGATCACTTTGGGAGGAACAACATGGAGAGGCAGTATAATCTAAATGGTATTATTTTGATGGGGTGCAAGAGCAGAGGGAACTAAGGGTTGTAAGAATATTGGAAAGCGGGAAAAATTGACAACTTTTTCTTAATGCTACTAACCATTATGCTCTGCAGGCTGTGCTGCTTATTTTGCTGAATTGTAAACTGTTAACCTTTGACAAGTGAGTGACCCTTGTTACCCTCATTGTGAGGCAAGGCAGCTGTGTGGTAAAAGAGGAACAATGACCCAAAAAGTGGAACAATAATCCAAAGATAGCAATAAGACCAGGACCATGACGAGATAGCTAGACGAGTGCAGTCAAATAAACTGATCACCTTGAAAAACAACCTTGCAAAGGGTTTTGTGGTTAAATGAGTAATGTCAAAACAAGCTGATCATTTTGAATTCTTGGACAAACAATGTTGTTAATCTAAGGGTCTTATGATTATTGTTCCATATATGGTGAGAGATTCGTGCCCAGGGGGGCATAAAAACCCAACGTCTTTTGAGCCCAGGTCAGAGGAACCAGCAAAAAACCAGCCATCTGTCAGAACAACACCTGACTACCAGAAGACTACCTCACTGTCGGAAAACTTGAAACGACCAAATCGCCAACTTAATTACAAACAGTGCCTAGAGATCAAGTGGGGTAATATTATTTTGATCTTTGTTGTCTAATATTTGATACTTTTATATGTTTGATTTAACTATTAATGAGACATTGATTACCATTTGGTCTCACGTCCGAATTGGTTACAGGGTGCATATTTATAAATCTTTGAAGGTGGCAGGGCAAGTTGATAAGGTGGTTAAGAAAGCGTATGGGATACTTGGCTTTCTAAATAGAGGCACTGAATACAAAAATAAGGAAGTCATACTAAACCTTTACACATCACTGGTTAGGCCTCAGCTGGAGTATTGTGTACAATTCTAGGCAACACACTTTAGGGAGGATGTCAAAGCCTTGGCAAAGAGGTTTACCAGGAATGAGAGACTTCAGTAATGTGGCGAGATTGGAGAAGTTGGGATTGTTCTCCTTAGAGCAGAGAAGGTTAAGGGGAGACCAAATAGAGGTATTCAAAATTCTGAAGGGTTTTGATAGAGCAAGTAGGGAGAAACTGTTTCCTCTGGCAAGTGGGTCGGTGACCAGAGGTCATAGGTTTAAAATAATTGGCAAAAGAACTAGAGGGGAAATAAGGAAAAAATTTCACACAGGGCTGTTAAGATCTTGAACACATTAGTTGAAAAAGGTGGTGGATGCAGATTCCATTGGAACTTTCAAAAGGCAATTGAACATGTACTTGAAGAGGACGAATTTGCAGGGTTATGGGGGATAAAGCTACAGTGTCTGACAAAATTGGACAGCTCTTTTACAGGCAAGTTGGGCCAAATGGCCTCCTTCTGTGCTGTAAAATTCTATTCTATGATTTTATGAGTTAAAAAAATTGCAGATGGGAAAAAGGCTGATTGACTCGGCAGTGCGGTAGGAGGCGGGTGGTCATGTGATGAAACCTCCAGGAATACACCCAACCAGAGTTGGCAACCCGAGAGGCCCATGACCCACCAAGAGAGGCAGTTTTCAATGAGGCAGCACAACTAAAAGAAACATCAACGGGAGCAGAGGGACTTCGGGGGCCAATGCAACCATGTGTTCTGGCCACTGGTAGGCAAAGTGGCTCGGCCTACTTGTAGAGATCAGTCACGCATCACGTGCTTGCTGATTCTCCAACCATCACGGAAGGTTACGGTGGCCAGGAACAAAACCGTAAATCGCAATTTAAAAACAACTGTGTATGTGTAAGCTGTAACATGTGGAATTGTTTTTAATTCTTCCAAATGTTGTGGAAACTGTCCACCAACATAAAAGTAGCTGATACTGCAGCAATGGACCTTGAGGGAATATTGCAAAGCAGCTTCTCAAGGCCATTCTGCAAGATAAACAGGACATAACTGGAAGAAATGAAATGGCTTTTGTAGTTATATTATGCTATGCGCACATGTGAAACACACCTTCTCTTTCCCTTTGCTCTCCTAATTTATTTGAATGGAAAATAATAGCGACAAATCATTTGCTGTTATTGATACACTGGCTGATGGAGCTCCTGGAGGTCACAATTAGTCAAAGGAATTTTACACCAGCAGTTTAGAAGGCTGCCACATATTCTGTATAACAACATATTATGCATTCCTTTTGTGCCATGCTGCGCCTTGGGGACTTGTTTGATGAGGAGACATCCATTTAGTGAACAGTAATTAGCCTTGTTTCGAACTGAAGCCATCATTCACAGCTTCTCATTACACAACCACAAAGGGCTACAATCCGATACGGCCCAAGGGTTTCTTTTGGTGAACCAGAGAAACCACAAGCCACAAGTGCAGGCTACGCAAAGAACAGCATCGGGCCCAGAACATAAGGTTCATCCCACATTTCTTCAGATGCAACACAGTCTTCCCCTAGGTTGGATTTTAACATTTGTTTCTAATTTTGACTAGATCAAGCTTGTTTCTTGATTTTCAGTGTTGAGTTTAAAGGCATTTTTATCTCATTCAAGTATTTTCAACTGTGCTTCAATGTGTCAGTCTACCTGTGGCATAACACAAAATAGCCTCATGACACGAACAAGTTGAGAGATGGAAAACAGCAAAACGTGCCCCATGATGTCCCCAAGCCTGCTATATCCATCTTTCTTTTTTAAAAAACTTCATTAGGTGCAATTGAAGGAAGTAGCATAATATTTTATTATTTATATTGTTGTTTGCCTCCCCTCTTCTGTAGGCCTCTAGGGGATGATTTGGAAAATGGAGACATCCTTTAGTATACGGGTGATAGCAACACATAAAAAAGTTATTTTGGAATTGCTTTCCTACAGCCAATATATGAGGTAACAAGGCGTGGTGAAAAGGAGGTATTTATATATAGGGCTGTTCTGATAGCTGTCACTTTAAATCTCAGTTGCTGGCCAGAAAAACATGGTCTTTTGATACAAAGTTGCAAATGATGTTGCCCCAGCAACCAAGTTTTGGAGGGACTTCTGGTCAGTTCAGTTTACTGACAGCTCTTTGTTAAATCTGAGAAGTTGACTATTCAAATCATAGGAAGTCTCTGATCTACTCATGTCCAGGTATAAAAAGACAAGTTTCCATTGAAATGAAGCACAATTGGCAGTGCATCTCTCTCGGAAATACAAGTGAATCTTTTCATGATGAAATAAGGTAAAAGAATTCTCTCAGGTTTGTCACCTGCCTCGAGAGGTTTCAGGTGAATGAATTTATGGCGGTTTAGAATTGTAGGTAGACTAAAAGAATCTCAAGTTAAGTGCAAGATAGATTAATTATTAGAGATGCAATCATTTTATCTTTTCAGAAATTCAGATGGTAGCCCTACTGTTAACCCATCCTGACAGTTTAAGAATTCGAACTCTGTTTTAAAAAAAAAACTGGAAATAAAAAGTTATCAGTAAAAGTGACCATGAAGCGGTCGGATTAACCTAAAAACCCAGCTGGTTCACTAATGTCTTTTAGGGATGGAAGGAAAACTACTGTCCTTACCCAGTCTGGCCTATAAGCGACTCTAGCAGAGGCTGGGTACTTTGCGAAACTCACATTCTAACCTCTTAAAGCCAATTGCACCAACTGCAAGGCTCAACAATAATGTGATGGAATACTCATCACTCGCCTGGATGGGTGCAGCTGTAACAATGTTTAAGAAGCTCAACACCATCCAGGACAGTGCAGTTTGCTTGTTCGGAGCCCTTGCCACTGGACTCAATGTCCACCCCCCTCTACCACTGGTGCACCATGGCTGCAGTATGTATGATCTACAGCAATGCACTGCACCAAGGTTACTTCAAGAGCACCTCCCTCCGTTACGACCTCTAACACAAAGAAGGACAAGAGCAGCAATGTCATGGGAACCCCATCACCCGCAAGCCACACACCATCCTGACTTGGACATGTAAATCGATCATTGTTCCTTTACTGTCACTGGGCCAATGTCCTGGAATTTCCTACCTAATGCCATTATGGAAGCACTGTCACATCAAGGACTGCAGCAGTTTGAGGAGAAGGCCCAACACCACCCTCTCAAGGAAACAAGGCATAGTCAATAAATGTGGCCTTGCCAGCATACCCACGGCCAAAGAACAAATTCTTAAAAATTGCATTACATACATTCATTTGCTTGTTCATCATTTATTTAATAAATTTGCAGCAAATTTTATACTTAAACCAACATAGATTGTCTCAAATTACTTCTGAAGTCTGATTGCACATCTTCTGATGGCATAAGATAGTCCAGTAGCCAATAACCATTACCAATCTGTCTTTTGCTATTGGTTAACCCAAACACATTACTGAAACCTTTCCTAGAATCATAAAAAGGTTACAGCACAGAAGGAGGCCATTCGGCCCATCGAGTCCACGCCGGCTCTATGCAAGAGCAATCCTGCTAGTCCCACTCCCCCGCCCTATTCCCGCAATTTTTTTTCCTTTCAAGTAATTATCCAGTTTCCTTTTGAAAGCTATGATTGAATCTGCCTCCACCACCCCCTCGGGCAGTGCATTCCAGAGCCTAACAACTTGCTATATAAAAAAGTTTTTCCTCATGTCACCTTTGGTTCTTTTGCCAATCACCTTAAATCTATGTCCTCTGGTTCTTGACACTTCCGCCAATGGGAACAGTTTCTCTTTATCTACTCTGTCTAGCCCCTTCGTGATTTTGAATACCTCTATCAAATCTCCTCTCAACCTTCTCTGTTCCAAGAACAACCCCAGCTTCTCCAGTCTATCCACATAACTAAAGTTCCTCATCCCCGGAATAATTCTAGTAAATCTCTTCTGCACCCTCTCTAAGGCCTTCACATCTTTCCAGAACTGGACACAATACTCCAGTTGTGGCCGAACCAGTGTTTAATAAAGGTTCATCAGGACTTCCATACTTTTGTACTTTATGCCTCTATTTATAAAGCCCAGGATCCTGTATGCTTTTTTAACCATTTTCCAACCTTCCCTGCCACCTTCAATGATTTGTGCACACATTCCCCCATTTAGAGTGGTGCCCTCTAGTTTATATTGCCTCTCCTCATTCTTCCTACTGAAATGTATCACTTCGCATTTTTCTGCATTAAATTTCATCTGCCACATGTTCGCCCATGCCACCAGCCTGTCTATATCCTCTTGACATCTATCACTATCCTATTCTCTGTTTACTAGCCTTCCGAGTTTTGTGTCATCTGCAAATTTTGAAATTGTGCCCTGTACACCCAAGTCCAAGTCATTAATATACATCAAGAAAAGCAGGGTTCCCAGCACCGACCCCCAAGGAACACCACTGTACACCTCAAGTCCGAAAAACAACTGGTCACCACTACTCTCCGTTTCCTGTCAGTTAATTCTGTGCCAATTCTGTATCCATGTTGCTACTGCATTGCCCTCATCTACCCTCTGTACCTCATCAAAAAAACTATCAGGTTAGTTAAACACAATTTGCCTTTAACAAATCTTTGCTGGCTTTCCCTAATCAATCCACGTTTGTCCAAGTGACTGCTAATTCTGTCCTGGATTATTGTTTCTAAAAGTTTCCCCACCACTGATGTTAAACTGACTGGCCTATAGTTGCTGGGTTTATCCTTACACCCTTTTTTGAACAAGGGTTTAACATTTGCAATTCTCCAGTCCTCTGGCACCACCCCCGTATCTATGGTGTTTGGAAGATTATGGCCAGTACCTCTGCAATTTCCACCCTTACTTCCCTCAGCAACCTGGATGCATCCCATCCGGACCGGGTGACTTATCTATTTTAAGTACAGCTAGCCTTTCTAGTACCTCTCTAACAATTTTTAGCCCATCCAGTATCTCAACTATATCTTCCTTTACTGAGACTCTGGCAGCATCTTCTTCCTTGGTAAAGACAGATGCAAAGTGCTCATTTAATACCTCGGCCATCCCCTCTGCTCCATGAGTAGATCTCCTTTATGGTCCCTAATCGGCCCCACCCTTCCTCTTACTACCTGCCTGTAGAAGACTTTTGGATTCCCTTTTATGTTGGCTACCAGACTATTCTACTCTTTGCCCCTCTTATTTCCTTTTTCACTTCCACTCTGAACTTTTCTAATATTCTGCCTGGTTCTCACTTGTGTTATCAATCTGACATCTGTCATACGCCCCTTTTTTCCATTTCATCTTACTCACTTTCTCTTTTGACATCCAGGGAGCTCTGGCTTTAGTTGCCCTACCTGTCTGCCTCGTGGGAATGTGCCTAGACTGTACCCGAACCATCTCTTCAAAGGCCGCCCACTGTTCAATTACAGTTTTGCCTGTCAATCTTTGATTTCAATTTACCCGGGCCAGATCTGTTCTCATCCCATTGAAATTGGCCCTCACTCAATTGAGTATTTTTTATTTTAGAGTGGTATGTGTCCTTTTCCATAGCTATTCTAAACCTTATGATACTATGATCGCTGCCCCCTAAATGCTCCCCCATTGACACTTGTTCCACTTGGCCCCCTTCATTCCCAATAACCAAGTCCAGCAATGCCTCCTTCCTCATTGGGCCGGAAATGTACTGGTTAATAAAGTTATCCTGAACACATTTCAAAAATTCCTCCCCCTCTTTGCCCCTTATATTATTATTGTTATTCCAGCGATCTAGGTGAGGTTATACACTCTCAAAGGCTTGAGGGGTTGGGACTCATCTATAAGAGTGATCTAAAGTACAAGAAGCAAAACAATCTAAGATAAGAAAAGTTTGGAAGGGCCCAAAAAACTTGACAAGATCATTTCATCAGTACAGCATTCTCTAGGGGTAGTGAGAAATAATGCAGCAGGAAAATAAATCAGGAGTTTCAAAATGTAAAGAAGGAAAATAAAGCCCTGCATTTATATAGCACCTTTCACATCCTCAGTACCTCATATTGTGCTTCACAGCCAACGAATATACTTTTGAAGTGTGGTCACTGTTATGTGAGCATATGTGGCAGCCAATTTGCACCCAGTAAGGTTCACAAACAGTAATGAGATAAATGACCATTTAATCTGTTTTGGTGGTGCTGGCTGAGAGATGAAACTGGGAGAACTCCCTGCTCTTCTTCCTAAAAGTACTATGGTTACATCCTGAACAGGCAGATATGGCCTGTTCAGGATGTAACCATAGTACTTTTATTATCTCGTCTGAAAGACGGCACCTGTGACAATGCAGCACTCCTTCAGTTCTCCACTGAAGTGTTTAGATTATGTAAAGTATTCAACCACATCGCAGACTGTTAATATGAAGGTAATGGCAACACTGACCTTTTTTTAATATAAAAAGGTGCAACCTGCCAATATCTCCAGTTAGAGTTACATTAACCATTCTATTACTAAGATTTTCTTAACATTAACTGCATTCCCACTAAAACTCATTCTTTTCCAGGATCTCAAAACTGTGGAACTCCTCAGTCTTTCCTTCCTCCTTTTGAAACCAAAGTTTGGCATCACCTAATCACTACTTCTCGACCTATCTCGTCTCCTACTTTTTTCCCCACCTTGATGTCCTCCACTACGGGCTTTCTTGTTTAAAAAAAACCCCAATAAAAATAGGCATTGACCAGTTGTGCCGAATGGCCTGTTTCTGTGCTGTACATTCTGTGTAAGTAGATCACTTTGCCATCTCTCTCCTTGGGTTTCTTCCTCATCTCCATGCACACACATTGGTCACTGTTTCCAATAGAGATGAAATAATGGCGATTCACAGAGATCCAAAGCTGCTCTGCAATCACTAGGAGGTGGGATGAGCTATGTGGCTTTTAGCTAGCTAGGATGAATCTTGAACATATTTGACAACATTTGTAATTATGTAAGTGCCAGTTTTTAGTGTGAATATTATACTGAACCAACTCGTTTTATTGATGAGAAATGTTTGAACGAATAAAAAAACTAAATTTCTGCCCTGAAGGGAATGATAAAGCCCATTTTACACTCAATATAAATTCATTTGCAGCATGCAACAAGAAAATTAAAGTAACCGCTGTTTTACTGAAACACTGTAGGTTGCTAAATGGATGAATGCGATGACCATGCATTGTGTAAATCCTTAAAAGAATATAAACAAACAATCACACCAAAATCATTCGTAAAGTTAAACTGATGTCAGATTCCTCATTTAAACATCGATTTAAATAATTTATTGTTAAATGAATTCTATATTTAATGGCTCAGAGAGCTTCTGGATTTCTTTGCAATTTCCTTTTCCTTAATTAAAGTAGGACACTGGAAAGAAAGAGAATAGTTCTTCTAAATTGAAGCATCTTGGGACGTTTTACAATGTTAACGGCACTATACTGTTATTGATGTTGTAAGTTCAACCCTCAAGTTAGCAATTTTTTTTTATTAGCGCAGCAGTACTGAGCCATTCCAGAAGGTTCCCGAGCCCTGAGCTAAATTAGCTAATCTCAGCTGGGGTGCTAGTAGTGACACTATAATTGACCTCAGTGGACTCTGATGGGAGGGGGGAGGGGGGAGGGGGGAGGGGGGGAAAAAAATCAGCCAGGGTTCCTGCTCCTATTTGTTATCCAGTGACTCTTACTGTAAAGTGCATGCATGTGGACATTGGGCAAGGTCAGAACTGGGCTTTGATGTGACATCCCCTCGCACAGTCAAATAGCCTACTGACACTACCTTCTCGGCTCACACGAAGAATTGCCACTTGGGTGAGATACAGGAGGACAACTGGCACCTGTGAAACCATCCAGCACCATGAATCAGTGGCTTCAGGAAAGGAGGAGAAAAATCTGGAAGGATAATACAGGTATGGAACACACTGGATATCACTCAGTGAATTGTCAGTAGGCAAATCAAGTGGCTCAGCTGACATCATAAACCGTGGGATTGAGGCTTGGGTGGTGTATGCTGATTGGAAACTCTCAATTTGATTGCCATCTGAAAATTCATTGAGATGTAGCTGGTATTATGTATAACTTCATGGGGAACTCTGAATGAAGGAGCCAAGACATTCCTCATCTGCATCTACCTTCCAAAGCTTTTAAAAAAGTGTTGCACAACATTGGTATTGAGAATGTAGCAGTGTTGTACAGTACTAGAAATTCAGTATATATATATGTGAAGAACCAGCAAGTTAAATGGCAATCATTTGATTTAACAACTTCTGATGACACTGAATCATACACCAGCAAGAGTTGATGCTTTCAGTAGACGAGAAAAGGGGAAAAAAATTAAATAAAACAAATTAGTAGTAAAATCTTATTAAATGGTGGAAAGATCAACTGAAAGCTGCTTCAATTTGGAAAATGCCAGAAACCTCAATTTAAAAAAAAAATCTCTAGATGATGCAATGTTTCCGATACAGCTTTGTATTTTTCCACATTACAAAAATCAGCCACTTCGGTATAAAACTGATCCCCAAACAAATAAGCAATGAGCCTGACATTTCCATTTTTTTTTCTAGGATTAGGAGCAGCTACATGTAAATTGAACAGCTATATGTAAAACCCTAATCTCAGTAAAACAAATTTGTACATTCTGCAATGGAGATTTTTTTTAAACCCATCTTTTGGATAGTTATAATTCTGAAAGCAGAGGAGCTCCCCACTGTGGCCCAGTTGTCAATATATTTTTCTCTGATTTCATGAATCTTCAAACAGCATAGTAAAAATAACTGCTCAAAAGGCATCAAACTTTAGCAAATCAGGCGGAAAATGAGGCCAGCCAGTGCCTGTTCCTATGGTAACAACCATTTTGTAGTTAAGATTAAAGGTCTATATTTCCACATCTAGTGGAGGCAAGAACTCTAGTGTTGAGCTATTTAAACTACTAGGATGTTGGTTAACATTCTTTGTGGGAGGCAGCACACTGAGGTCACAGCAAAATCAAAAAAGCTTTTCTATTGTAGATATACAAGATCACAGCAAACAAATCCTAGCCCTGGTCTAATGCGATTATCCTTAAAGGCCTTGACAGGAAGTAATGCGGCAGACATTTTTCTGCCTGGATTCATTATAAAGTGGACACATATTTGAGTGGCATTTTTTTTAAGCTTTCCGCTATAAGGGTCAGCCCGAGTCAAGATCAAAGCATAATACGGAACAATGTTCACTTTGAATAGCCATCAAAAATAATTCATTTTTGTAAATTCAAGTAATGACATTTTTCTGGAATACCCTGAAAGTCGAAGTTGCTTTAAGGCAATGTTCCTCATTGACTTCTTGTTGAAGGCACAATCTCAAACAGGTCTTGCTCGACACGCTGCAACACAAAGTGATATGGACCTACATCCCCAGTTTCGCACATGGTGAGCTCATTGAAGGCCCTGGACTTCCCAACAAGAAAGAGAAAAGCTGTAAGACTGATAGTTATATTAAAATTATGTATTTTATTGTTTAATGAAGCCCTTCAACTTGCCCTCTGGACGCTGATCTGGATACTTCCCCAATAGTGTTCCTTTGCTTCCTCTCACTGGATAGCAAAATAGGGAGGGGGCACAATACTGATTCCCAGTTCTGGTGCCATCCGTCAATCAGGTAGGTCATGAATTATCAAACATTGAGCAGCTGGCCCACAGGAAGATGGAGATGGACAGTCCGAGTACTGCTGCTTTTCGACTACAGAAGATAACTTCATTGTGTTGGGCTGGATGGATGTTAGATATTAGGCAATCCATGCTATTTGATTATTTGTGATGGGCAAATGGAAGGCATTTATGGATGTGATTGATTCAGGCCTCAACTAAACCAAAAGGTGATCAACTGATCTTTCACATAAGTCATTAGTATTTTTCAATGTTCATGTTATGAAACTGGAGTTTGAGTTTATTGATTCATTTGATAACAGTGCTATGGTTGTGTAGTGACTGGAGACCTGCCAGATGTCCTCCCAAAGACAGATGTTTAGAGTTACTATGATCACGGCACTTCTGGGATGAGGAGATTTGAAAACATTGCAATTGCTGGCCTACAGTCCATTATTTTTTGAACATGAAATTGCTGAACTTCAGAGAAGAACAACACAATAAAGCATGGAACGACTATTCCCCAATCAGCACATTGAGTCTGATCCTTTCACAGACCATGTCCAATATACACCATCATGGATTACAGCCCAGCTACTTCCAATCCCTAAAGATAAATCAAGCAAAACTCCCAAATGTGTCCACCCTCACATCTCCACCTTTCAGCCCTGGCCTACTGTCCTCCACAGATATTTCCCAAATATCTGCTCTCATGCTGCCTTTCACTAGTAGATCTAGACTGTAAAACTGGGTAACAACAGGTACCCAAGAGCCATCGGTAAGCTCCCTTTATAGCATTTAGGATCATGAAGAAATTCAGTAAATGATGCCTCCCCATTAAAATTAAGAGGGTTCAGGCATATTTTTTCTGTCTTATCCTAAACGCCATTCAATATGGTTGAAACAACAAATATTTTGATAAGTGCTGAACAAGTTAAGAAAACAAAAATAAAAAGTAATTTTAACATTGCAATGAATTGGTTTGATGCATGATACTGCATACAACTGGAACTAATAAATACCAAATAGGCTTAATAGATAGTTAATTTAATAAGTGCTGTAGCATGATTAAAAAGTAATGGTGGGTATGGAGTTTAATTTAACTGGGAAATGAATGATTAACTGTCTGGGCCAGCACTCATGCAAGTCCCCGAACGATTACAGTGGTCTGTACAAAACAGGTCTTCTATCCACAAACAGGTCAATTATTATACCAGCTGCGTAAAATTTACTTAAATTGCTTGCAGGAGGCCACAGGTCGCGCCTGCAGAAACCGGACATGGAAGTAAAGTACATCCTAGTTCACAGACTATAAGCAGTACAATGTCACCTGCAGAATACCATTTAGTAAAAAAAACAAAACTACTTTTTGATTGTTGCAAGGGTACATTGTATAACCCAGTTTCACAGAAAGACTGAAATGATGTTAAGCATGTGGAGATGTTACATACACACCCCCTGCCCCCATTGTATTCAAAATGTCTGAACAGGCCATATAATGATTTTATTTAAATTTTGATGCACATGTTGCTGTTGGCATAGGTGAGAGGGATATAGCATTGCCAACTCTCCAGGATTGTCCTGGAGTCTCCAGGAATTAAAGATTAATCTTCTGGACATTGCTGCAAGCAACCTAGGAGAGAAATCATAGGAGCATTAAAAAAGCTTTTCATTTTCTTTGGACACTTGTTTATTAGGAGGAGGCTGTTTGGACAATTCTTGACTGTCAATCAGTGGGCTGACTAAGAGTCTGCTGCTTTCCAATTGGCATGAGGTGGCAGTGCACCACAATGATGCACATTTTAGGCGACCAATGGCAGGAGAGTTGTGGTGGAGTGGTTGGAGGCGGGAAGTCATGTCCTGAAACCTCCAGGAATACATCCAGCCAGAGTTGGCAATGCCACAGAGACACAGTGCTGAAGTAGATTAGAAATTTGCTTCAAAGTGCTGTATATTAATTTCAATGACTTGACGCCAATTTATCTGGGCTCCTCCAACCTCCACCTGCCTGAATCTGTTATCTGTCCAACAGGACCACCCAAAAAGCCATTCTTTACAGAATATCTCATTTTTTAGTTACACAATTTCAACATCAGATTAGTAAGAAATACTAAATATTAAAAAGGTACAATTAATGCTGCAGACTTAAATGTGTTTGGAAACAAACATAAATTTAAAAAAGACTGAGCAAAATAAACTTCAAAGTTAGTGATTTATAGACAGGAATTCTTAACAGCTCACAACAAGCAACAGTTGTTATTTGCAGTGAACTCATTATAACCTTTATCTACAGTGTGCAAACTGACATTTGAATTGGTTTGCTTCACTGCCCCTATTCAGCTCAACAGATAACCCAGGTCAGTGACTTTGAGGAATTCCTCTCAAGATGACTCACAGGTACAGAGAGAAACACAAATTTAAAAAAGTAACCTTTCAAAAATGGCAGTCTGTTTAATTGATCTTTTGATTTTCTCTCTCTCACAGGACAGTTGCCAGAAACAAACTTGGTAAATATGACCGCAGTGCGCAATTCGAGAAAGTACAGAATCAACACAAATGTTCTCTCCCCTGCTCACATGAAGACATTTACTCATGCCAGGCTCTAGTTCCAGACGTAAGCTGCGACTCTTCACAAGATAAGGCTAGTTTGCAAGTGTTGACAGGCTATTCAACCATGGAATGCGTCACAGCCAAACCCACTTCTGTCCTCATTTAACACCCACACATAGGCACTTTCTAGAAACAGTTGCTGGGTAAGGATCAAGAGCTGATTTTTTTTCCCCCCTTTCCCTAAATAAGGGACATTAAGGCTAATTATTGCACCCCAGTTGTAATTAGTTGACTCGCCATAACCAGGGATCACACTTTAGACCTTCCTTGCTCACTGCTGAACGATTGGTGAGTAACAAGAAATCTATATTTCCACCCTTCCCTAATCTTGTCACAGTTCTCACCAACTTCTCAGTTCGCAATTCCACTTATTTCTTCTCCCCCGTCCCACACTAGATTACTTCACAGATGTGAAAGAACCCCACTGATTTCAAAACTACTGTAGTCGATATGAAGACTGCAAAGTCTCATCAGTACAAATTAAAAGGTTTTCTTTTGGAAAATTGTTTATATGATGCAGACCATCATCATGGTTTTCAAACTGACTATTGACTCAGCAATATTGGTCTTTGCCATTTGTTGTGTGTGACTTTTTGTGTTCTAACGGTATTATGATTGCTATGGAATGTTTTACGATGTTTTGCAGGATATTTTAGTATGGGTATGGATTTAACTTATGGCAAGTTTGAAAAGTCCAAAGCATCTCTTTTTCTAATCTCAGCATAGGTGAAGCCCTGAGCTAGGGAGGTGAAAGATCAGTCAGGGCTCCAGCTTTGTGTATACTGTCCAATGACTCCTGGTGGAAAGTGTACGTGTGGTTGCTGGTGAGGACAGGGTTGGGCTTAGCCACGATGCCTTCACAGTTGAGTAAATATTGTAGTTTCAAAAGTTACCTCCTCTGCAGGGTGAAGTTCTTGATGGGACAGGCTTCCAACCGCCACTCTGAATCTGCTCCAACCCAGATCCATTTCCCTGGGTCAGGTCTCATCAGAAATGGATGGCAGATATGCCCATTGCCAAGAAGGAACTTGTTAACATGAAGGGGACACTGTTGCAGTACCAGAGAACCACTGCAGGACCTTAAAGGAGAAACATCCTGAAGGTCGGAGGTGATGTCCCACTGAAGGCCTCGGCCGAGACCACAGCCTTCACCAGGTAAGTGTTGAGAGCCACGCTGGAAGGAGAGGAGGCTATTGCAAAGCCCTCACCTTCCAAGAGGGTACCTCTGTGCCATTACCACCACTTCCTGGAACCTATCGCCATCTTACCCCATACCAACCCCAGGTAGTGGTGCTAACTCCAGAGACTTGAGCACGTAACCTGGACTGACACTCCAGTACAGCACTGAGGGAGTGCTGCACTGCCGGAGGTGCCGTCTTTCGGATGAGACATTAAACCGAGCCACTTTGTGTTCTCTCAGGTGGACGTAAAAGATCCCATGGCACTTTTCAAAGAAGAGCAGGGGAATATTCCCTGGTCAATATTTATCCCTCAGCCAACATCACTAAAAAGATTATCTGGTCATTATCACATTTCTGTTTGTGCGACCTTGCTGTGCACAAATTGGCTGCCACGTGGCCTACATTACAACAGTAACTGCATTTCAAAAGGACTTAATTGGCTGTGAAGCACTTTGGAATGTTCAGAGGTCATCAGTGGTGCTGAATGAACGCAAGTTTTTCATTCTCTCTTTTGACACAGGCAGACAGGAGGGAGATCCGCCAGGGCCCAGATCCTGCCCCCATTTACAAGCGGCAGGCAGGCAGAGAGGGAGTGATGTGTAGTGGTCCCAGTGGGAGGGAAATACCGGTTGGGTATGAGGTGACAGTGGGCCCTCATTCTTGGCTGCGTTCCTGCCTGAGGAGAATCCGGGCTCATGTTTCCTTGCAGAAACATGAAGTAAACAGTTGTATCATACAATAATATTAGAGAGTATTTCCACGGTCAGAAATCTTCAGTTTCTGGAACTCTTACTTTCCCTTCTTTTTTTCTCCCCTGATATTTTGCCCACCATAATAATACAAACTAGCTGAGGCTCATAGATCAAACGTAATTCATCCTTTTGAAGTTGCTAGTCACACACCGAGACAAATCGCCTGTCGCACAGATAGTGAATGGTCAACAAAGAGAATAAACAACATGGAGACAAGAGACAAATAGTGAACGCAGGGCAGTGCAATTAATCAAAGACAGGAAACACTTCTGCAGCAAGCATTTGCGTTAAAGTCCCGATTTTAACTCTGGGTGTGTGCGCACAGGGTGTAGGAAGCACTCATGATGGCATCAGTGAGGTCTGGGCCATTTTAACTCCCGGGCCTCACATCCACGTGGGAAGCTGACGGGAATTAGGCCGGCAGATAGGAGCGGGGTTTCAGGCTGCCCAGAGGATGCCCTGGCATGAGGTAAGTGGTGATAGGGATGGTAGGGGGGCATGGAGGCGATCATGGTCGGCTTGGGAGAGGGAGGCTTGGACCTTTTCTGACCCCAATTTAGTTTACCGCCAGATTTCACGACTTGTATGACCCAGGGCTGAAATCACATTGGGGCCCAAATGAAGTCGGTGGACCCCGACTTTTAAATAATCACGGGGCCGCTGCTTGCCTGTGGCGGGCGTCTTCCCCACGACCGAAAATAGAGCTGTTAAAATGTCAGTGGATGCGAATGTCAAAAACGCAGCAGGAAGCACCCCATCACCATTTTAACCATCCTGCCCACCCCATTCCAACTGGGCGGATAGGGTTAAAATCAGACCATAAAATTCATAACCGTCTTCCTCAGGCAAAGATTTCTATTACATTTGTAGTAGGAGATACCTCAGGGAATATAAAGAAGCACAGTGCACTTAAAAAAAGAGCCTTTTTAAAAAAGGATTCATTTAAAATTAGATGGTATAGTCTTCTGATTCAGTTGTTGTTACAGGGATCTGTCAAAATGAAGACTGAAATACGACCTGAAGTAATTAGTCCCCTTTTTACCCGGGGTGGGGGGTGGCACTGTTTTCTCAAAATTGACCATGATCGCCTCCATGCCCCCCTACCATCCCTATCACCACTTACCTCATGCCAGGGCATCCTCTGGGCAGCCTGAAACCCCGCTCCTATCTGCCGGCCTAATTCCCGTCAGCTTCCCACGTGGATGTGAGGCCCGGGAGTTAAAATGGCCCAGACCTCACTGATGCCGTCATGAGTGCTTCCTGCACCCTGCGCACACACACCCAGAGTTAAAATCGGGACTTTAACGCAAATGCTTGCTGCAGAAGTGTTTCCTGTCTTTGATGAATTGCACTGCCCTGCGTTCACTATTTGTCTCTTGTCTCCATGTTGTTTATTCTCTTTGTTGACCATTCACTGTCTGTGCGACAGGCGATTTGTCTCTGGGTGTGTGACTAGCAACTTCAAAAGGATGAATTACGTTTGAGTTGGGACTGTGAATGTTTTGAATATTTATTTTCATACCAACCCCTAAAAGAATGAACTTGCATTTGTATAGCATCCTCAGGATGCCCCACAATGCTTCACAGCTAATGATGTACTTTTGAAGGTGGTCACTGCTATTTGTGGAGACCTTACTGTACATTGTTGTAATGTAAGCTAACGTGCCAGCCAATGAGACAAATGACCAGATAATCTGTTTTAATGGTGTTGGTTTAGGGTTACATGTTGGTCAGGAGACCAAGAGAACTTCTTTGCTCGTCTTTGACTAGTGCCACAGGATCTTTTCCATCTACCTGAGGGGGCAGATGGAGCCTCAGTTTAATATTTCATCTGAAAGATGGCACCTCTGGTAGTGCAATACTGAAAAAGTACTACACTAAGTGTCAGCTCTGATTATGCACTCAAGTCGCTGGAGTGTGACTTGAACCCATAACCTTTTGACTCAGGAGGTGAGAGTACTACCACTGAGCCATGGCTGACATTAAAAGGATCTGGGCAGGGCTGTTTAAAAAGGTAGAAATGAAGAGCTGCGTTTCTCTACCTTCCTCCACCCACCCTCCTCCCCCACCCGATTGTGGTGGGTGGTCTCAGAAAGCTTCAGTCCTGTTCCTATTTATATAGTTATATTATTCCCATTTATAGCCCAGATCCTTTACATAATGTACATTAATACAACCTCCATGGCTAACCTGTAGTTTTTAATAGCAAAGTTCCAATTATAGGTCATCTGAGCAATGACGTTTCATTTCCAGTCAAGCTGCCCTCCTCTAGCTCTAGTGTCAGAAGACTATGTAACCATGAGGGCATCACAGCTGGGCTGTCTTCGCCCAGTGTCCACACACGTGTTTTCCAGCTGGGCACATTGGCTACAGATGAGGAAAAGCAACGCTGGCAGATTTCCTCCAGGGACTTTGCCCAATTGTGCCGTTCATACGACTGCCTAGATGAAGCCAGTTAACTCACCACAGACTAGGGATCCTTCTGGTTTGTATGATTCAGCACCACTACAACCTGTGCATTTACTCTATAAACTATCTGATTCGCAAGCTTTGTGTGTCCAATTGAGTTTTTTTTTCCTCCAACACAAAAAACTGCAGTTGGCTAACTGCTGATATAAGAAAAACAAACAGGAAGGTCCCACATTGGCAACAGTCATCTAAAACTATAGAATCCTTTTCCTGTTGAATTCGAGTTCATCTGCAATTTAACGTGTGTATGCATTCACGAGTAAATTAGACCATTCGAGAATTAAACCAAAGGACAGAACCCTCCATCTTCCTACCAACTTCATAATTTGACAACACATTGCATGTGGACAATATTGCCTTCATAAGATGAGGCATTTCAACATCAAGCCTTTCTGGATTATCTGTTCCAGCTTCTCAAATTCTCTGATGCAAAGGCTTTACTTGAGGGGCAGCAATTAAATCAATGATAGAAACCATGCTACCCTGCTGCTAAAATCTGTTGACAAATTCACTGCCAGTACTGCTTTACTTTAGTCAAATGCTTCCACTACAATTGAGATGAAATGAAAAACTGTGAGGGTCATTTTATACTTCGGGCATTAGTGCAAAAATAGAAGATAATGAATATATATTACACACACACACACACACACACACACACACACACACTATCGCCCAAAAGTTAAAATTACCCCATGAGCCCTGAAATTCAGAAATAACATCAAAGTGCAAACCTTCAGTTCTGATGAAGAGTTCTATTCAAATGTTAACTTCTGTCTCTTTCAGAAGCTGGTTAACTTGCTGTGCTTGTCCACCATTAGTTGTTCAATTGACTGACTGGAATATTTTTCAAATTTTTAACCTTAGCGTCATCTTAAAGCTCAAGTCAAGTACAGCAATGGTTAGATGATGTTTCTCCTGGGCTTGATTCAAACCCATTTGCTAGAGGTGAAAGGATGTTGTGTTAACCACTGCCACACCCAGTCCATCTAATTAACTCTTTAAAAAATATAAAGAGGAAGTTACTCCAGCAAGTCTTTGTCACTAGAAGTGCTTCCAACAGGAATTTCCCATCAACATCATCTTTGAGCCTGCAGTCTGGGGTAAAACAAGTTATTTCCAGAATAAAAACATATACTCTCAACTAGTTGAAAGGAGAAAAAAAAACTGATCATAAGTGACCTTTCATCAACATTACAAGTGAAGCATAATGACCCTTTAAAAGGGTTTTTGCTGATAGACACTCACATTTAAAAGGTCCTCCTCTCAAGGGTATTAAGGGATATGAAGCCAAGGCGGGTGGATGGAGTTAGGATATAAATCAGCCATGATCTAATTGAATGGTGGAACAGGCTTGAGAGGCTGAATGGCCTACTCTTGTTCCTATGTTCCTCCCCCTTTCAAATCTTTTAACAATCCTTATACAAAGAGGATTGTGGTCTCACCAAACAATGGTTACATATATTAGACTTTCATACCAGCTTAGCATCGGTCAAGTGCAGGAGTCAAAATCGGTGGCAGTGGACAAGTAAAAGCGATAGCTTTGATGCATACCATAATATGCAATGGCACTTTGTATTAGCTCCAAGCATTAGATGGGAGCCAACAGAATACAAATTTGTGACAGGACTAACTTCTTCGGCAGGCCTTGCTCCTGCTGGCATAGTGAAGAATGGTATTGTGCTGGCACATTTACACTCGATTTCTAATGTTACATTTGCCATAAAAGTGATTTGAATGTAGTACAATCAATCGAGCAAAATAGGGGCATTAATAATTCAGCACTGGATGAACATATAGGAGTACTTAAGTCAGTACAGAGTTATTTTGTTATGACAGCTTCAGATCAGCAGCCAATAATAAAATGGATGCCATTCCCATTGTTTCGATGGCAGGGTGCACTGAGAGCCCTTGGCTGGTTTAAGCTGGGCACTGCCCCACTACCCAACTAGCTTCTAAAAGCATTTTGAGGGTGACCCCTACTATTACGCTTCCCTTTAAATCATCACAAGAGGTAGAAATACCTTCTGTCAAGCAACACTGGCCATCTCATACTAAACAACACAAACAAACAAATCATGCCGTATACTGTGAAGTTCACTGATGGCGAATCTGGTCCACACCAATAGCACGGAACGGGCTCAAAGCGAATTGGCAGCCCATTTTACACCTCCCCCGATTTCCCTTTCCAATGACTTCAATGGTGTAAACCAAATTTACCCCCACATCCGCCATGCAAAAATCCAATTTTTAACGCCTGTCAATTTGCCGTGGTATAAGAAAATCCCATTTCTCCCCACCCTATCTTAATATCCTATAGACACACTTCTTTACCTATAAATCAGAGACTAATTTTCTGAAAATGCGATTGAGCTAGCCCATGGCACGGGTCACCTCTGCTGGCAGCTTTGGGCGTGGGTCACACCAAATTTTCCAGGTCTCCCCTGGCATGTCCAGGTAATTGGGGTATGTCTATAAACGTGGAACCTGAGGTAGTGTTGGGTGTAGACAATACCCTCTTAGGTGTTGTTGTCCCTGCATTAATGTTGGTTCCTCGTTAACTCAGCTTCCTTATCTGAATCACAGGACTAATGGGAACCCAAAGGGAACTCCTCACCACTTTGTGTGGCAGCAACCAAGAATTATGAAGCAACTTAATGGCAGGTTAAAAAAAATTGCAAATATGGCAGATAACCTAGTAAAACCAATTGATCCACAGTGCAAAATGCAGCAAAAGTTAACAGAAAATCTGAAAAAAACAAACGCTCCAATAACTGTGTAACATTAAACTATGTTTAAGTGACAAACTCATGTAGACCAAGCCTGTGCATTTTATAGGAGACATTGTGGGCAGACTCTTGCCTGAAGTTAGGAACTTCGGCATGGGACCTAACTCTAACGAAAATCACTCTTTAATCAGCTTGTGCTTGCCAGTATCACCATCTCATTTTCTCTCCCCAAACTGTGCCTTGGGAAATTGAGCACATTGCAATTCAGGCCTGATTTTCCAATCCATGCCCACTACCAGTGAGACCAGAGCCTCAGAAAATTGGGACTCTGATGTTGGCTCTTTCATCCACTACTGCAAAGTATTCATGAGTTTTAAATATTTACATCAGTGCTCAAGAACTCCTTTCCCTGCCAATTATTGCTCATTAACATCTTCATTCACTTTGTGATTCATGGTTGTGCCTGTTTTAAAAAGCCAGAACATCTGTCAAATAACTTTATAAAATGAGAACATTCTTGAAAGATAATTCCACTTATAGCTTGCTTTCAGATTTCACATGCAAAACGAGACCCCCTTGTTCTGGCTGGACAATGACACCGGCATGTTTAACTGAGGCAATCTGTTCACCCAGTCCCATGTTGGGGAATAGTTCCAGCTCCAGAGGGATGTACAACATCTTTGTGTACGGTAAAATAAGTCAAGAACATGTTTCTTCAAATGTCCTCACAAAAGAAATTCACTGATCTATACATTCTTAAAAATTGTGTAAGTGTCATTATCTACAGGACTAATATTTCACATTTTGGTTAATCATTGATGTTAAGGTTTGTAGATATCAGGGTTTTTACATGAAAGTGACTGGTATGAGAGGTTGCAGAGACCTGATAGACACATTCATGGTTCATCATTGATTATAGACACCAAGTTTATCGTTGCAATTAGATTTTGAGGTTTCATCTCTGAAATGTTAAACAGCTGAACAAATAGGAATTCCCTCAAGATTTCAAAATTCACTTTTTGTTCAGCTATTGTACACCAATTGTTAGACTGACAGCAGAGAATAATGGTTAAGCAATGAAAGACTTAGCTTCCAGCTAAAACCATGTACAACCAGAGCTTTACAATTTATTTAATAAAATCTCAATGTAGGATTTGACCTTCCTGTAATTTAATCAAAGATACAGGACACACAGTGCTTATTTTTGTACTGCAAGTCAGATATAAATGGCCAGGAGCTGGTGCAAATCTCACGACCATTAATGTGCTAATGGTACTTAATTCGCTGGAGGCTCAGTCCATTTGATTAATTATTCACAACTCCAGGTGCAGATGTGGACAGGTGCACACTAATGGTGGGAGCAAAAAAATTACACATTAAAGGGGAGTGGTAGAATTAGGGAGACACAATATTTTTTTCAGAACAGGTTTTGATAAGGCTCAAAAGGCATATTCACTGAGTCTAAAAGGGAGAGAGAGCTAAGAAGTGAAAGACAAAAATAAAAGGAAAGAAAACCTAAAGTATAGGTATGAATCTGCAGGCAACTGATCTAACAGCCCAGCACTCAACCCTCTGTTCGATGGCTTATGCACAAGGGTGCCGCTGTTTGCCACTCTGTCATTCATCAGATGCACGCAAGATGGTGGAGACAGGCTTGAGGCTACAGCTGACATATTGTAAATGGCTCTGCCAGCCCTATGCAGCATTGTAGATGCAAGTGTCCTTGCAGCAGATGGCACAGTCCTGAATCCAACTGTGCTGATCTGGACCCTGTGCAAACAATTCCCCAAGGTCGTTACTGGATAGGTGTACCAGGGCCTATAGATATAGTGGTGCCTTGGTGGTTGCAGCCAGTTAAGAGTATTTTGCTATTTGGTCACCCTTTGAGACATAAATTGTTACAGGCTTCAAAAAGGCTCAAAGGATACCTTCACTGAGGCTGAAGGGAGAGAGAGCAGTGCCATTAAAAGCATGCTGAAATGTGATTGGAGTGCTGTCAAGGAAACATCCAAAAGCACGGACAGGTATGCACACATCTAGGTGATGCTACTGGGTTTTATAGAAACATAGAAAATAGGAGCAAGAGTAGGCCGCTCGGCCCTTTGAGCCTGCTCCGCCCTTCAATATGATCATGGCTGATCCTCTATCTTTGGGAATAGGAGTTTCCCTAGGCACTAATTTTCTGCCAAAGTGAGGTATTTTCACCTGTTGTCTGCAGATGAGGATGAGAGGGCACAAAACATCTGTCGTGTAATATGACTTAACTATTATCCCTCCACAGCTCCTCCTCCTCCTCATCTTTATAACACCTCAAATCGGGGATTCTTATTGGCGAAAGTAATGGTGGTTTTTTTTTAAAGAACAATTGGCACAAAGGCTCACAAATACCTAAGTACCAGCAGAAAAAAAAGGGCCTAGAAATGGCCTGAAAACACTTACCTTTATGTTACAGTGCCCTTTAAATGAACTGCCACCTGACTTCTCTGTCCATAGCAGCCATTGATCAATGTTGATTACACTGGAAATGTTGGGAAACTGCACAGGATGTCTCCACCCCATTACAATATTTAAATGAAGCTCCTATCTGTTTTGTCAAGAGTTTTATTGCCTGTCCCAAGCCCCATGGAAAACATGAATACATATAAAATGGATGGAGATCAGTCAGCAATGATCGCTGGCCATTTTTACATTCTGTTGTGCCCTGTTTGTGCCTATTTCCAGGTCATAACGGAGCCTCAAATCAATCCCAGGTCTTTAGTGCTCTGGGCTTTATTTCCTTTATCATGTTGCATCCAATACAAGCACGCCCTTGAAGGCACTTTTGTTTCAGTGTAAATGTCTTCAGAGGCCCAGAACATTGCCTAGTGAGGTGGTTTCATTTACTGCTTTCAGAGGCATCGACTAGTTGCCATTTTTCTTGACTGGGCTTCAGTCTGTGTCCATAGACAAGTAGTACTTTTTTTTTGATTTACTGGCTTGTGGGGATGTACATCCAACACTGGATTAGGCCCACGTGTACAAATTGAAAAGTTGCAACTTTTGAAGAATTGGCTATGCACAAATTTTATTCTTGCACCGCTGTTCCAGCGTTGCTGCTATTACTTTGAATCTGCCTCACAATGTAAACTGGGCAAATCTGGAGCACCATCATATTGTGGAACAACTTCCATTGAAAACAGCTCTGCAATGTAAAATGTGCCATACTATTCCACCAGAACCTATGCATCATTGAACAAGCAGCACCTCACCAGTGATGGAGTTCAACGTGATTCATAAGCCATATTATTTGCTTTAGAATTATCAGCACAGTATTCAAAGGTGACAGTTAACTTTAGGTAACGTAGGGCACAGAGTTAAACAGAAAATAAAATCCACATGCTTTCCCAAGATCAGGATACCATTTCACAGGAAGCTGCGATGTTTACTGGTAGAATTTCTCTTCTGGGTCCCTTCTGCCCAGCTGACTAGTTAACTGAATGTAGTATTGTTGTAAAAGGATTCGAATCACGCAAAGAAAAATGGAGAAGGGACAGCTTTCTCGGAGAATTACAATCACTGGAGCACAGACTGACAGTGTTTGGAACAGAACAAAAGACCAAACAAAATAAAATCATCAGCATCTTTAAGGCAAATGGCCAGAAATGTATGTATGCTTAGCTTCAGAGGTGGTGGTGGTACAGGGCGGTTAAGTACCAGCAGTACCATTAACAGCTGACTGCACCTAACAAATGGAGCAATTCAAAGAAACAAAGGCCTGTTAAAACATTGTCATCAGAGGCTGGACACAAGCCAGGACCCAGAGCCCATGCAAGAGGAACAATTAGGAACGTAGAGCTGAGCAATCACAGTTATGCACCAGATATAAACTCCACTGGAGAATAAAACTAGTCATTTGGGAAATGAATCGCTGATGTTAGTATCAAAGTAGTTCTTTAAGAATTGTTGACATATTGGTCACCTATCTGAAAGGCAAGGTCAAGACCAAGTTTTAAACTGAAAACAGTAAACAAATGATCTAGTCATGCCCTGCCTGCACGTTTATAGTTACTCTATATACTAATGATGAAAGAGGTCAGGTAGAATGGTTTTGTAATATTATACAATAATCTTTTAAAATAGAATCAACGGTGGGTCCTTAAAAGATGATAAGGACATAAACAGGAGCAGGAGTAGGCCATTAAGCTCCTCGAGCCTGCTCCGCCATTCACTTAGACCATGGCTGATCTTCAACCTCAACTCCACTTCCCTGCCCGATCCCCATATCCCTTGATTACCATAGAGTCCAAAAATTTATCCATCTCAGCCTTGAATATATTCAATGACTCAGCATCCACAGCCCTCTGGGGTAGAGAATTCCAAAGATTCACAACCCTCTGCATGAAGAAATTCCTCCTCATCTCAGTTTTAAATGGCTGATCCCTTATCCTGCCACTATGCCCTCTAGTTCTAGACTCCCCAGCTATGGGAAACAACCTCTCAGCATCTACCCTGTCAAGCCCCCTCAGAATCTTATATGTTTCAATGAGTTCACCTCTCATTCTTCTAAACTCCAGAGAGTATAGGCACATTCTACTCAACCTCTCTTCATAGGACAACCCTCTCAGCCCAGGAATTAATCGAGTGAACCTCTGTTGCACCGCCTCCAAGGCAAGTATATCCTTCCTTAAATAAAGGAGACCAAAACGGTACGCAGTACTCCAGGTGAGGTCTCACCAAAGCCCTGCACAATTGTAGTAAGACTTCCTTACTCTTATACTCCAGCCCTCTTGCAATAAAGGCCAATATGCCATTTGCTTTCCTAATTGCCTGCTGTACCTGCATGCTAACTTTTTGTGTTTCTTGTACCAGGACACCCAAGTCTCTCTGGACACCAAAATTTAATAGTTTCTCACCATTTAAAAAATATTCTGTTTTTCTGTTCTTCCTACCAAAGTGAATAACCTGACATGATATGAAACCTTTACAATCTGGAGAATAAAAACTTCCTTTAATTGAAATAAAATGGAGATAACTCCTCTTTCCTGAACCCCAGCCAAGACGAGACGAGACGAGATAAAAGATTAAATCCAGCCACTGTTAATGCACCTCACGCAATTGTTTGAAGCAATCGTCAAGTTGGTGCTCTTAGGGTCATTATGGGTCCCAAAAGAACATTCACAATCCACCCAGACCACTGAACAAAAGTATCAATCTGCTCAAGTCACAATTCATATGATCATAAAATTTTACAGCACTGAAGGAGGCCATTTGGCCTTTAACTGCATTTAAAATAATTTTTAAAAACATATTTGAGGATGCAGCCAGGTCAGAAACTTTGTAGATTGCAAAGAGAGCAGTTTACACACAACCAGTCCAAAAATTCCCTGATAGCAATTTGGCATATGGAATAGTCAAACCTTGTATCATTGCTAGGACAGAGGTCCTGAGATGCTGGACACACACATACACTCTCTCTCTCTCTCTCTCTCTTTTGGCTTAGTAGGTGTAAAATATTAGCGAGTTTTGAAATCTAGCTTTAAAAGAAAGCAAATAATCAAAATCAATACGGTTAATGTGATTCCACTAAAAGGAAAGGAAAAAGAAAAGAACAGGAGAGTATCCAAATTCTCCATGCTATCTGCAATTTGGACAACTCAATCTGCTGCAACTTGAGGTCTGCCATCAGCTGGATTTGATTAAATAAAAACATAATTTTTCATTTGTAGGGGATGGAAAATAAATTTGAAGGAAATTATCCAAATGGATGCTTGCCTCAAATCCTCACAAACTGGGTATCAGAGGTTTTCTGTAACTATTTGCTCTTAGCTACGCTGGCTCTTTGCCAAACAGGGAACATGTATTTGCTGACTATTGTCTGACACTCCTTTACTGTGAGGAGTTCCTTATAAAAAGAATCCATAAACAAGGAGCTTTAGTATTGCAAGATGTGACATATCAAGCAGCACGAGTTGTTGCATTGTGAAGAGCTCAAATACCAGGGAATAAGGTGGCAAGTCAAGTGAAGCATTTTTTTTAAAACACAAAGGATAATAGACTTGTGCAATAAATTACCAGAAAGGCCATCGAAGTACAGTATAAATGGATTGAGGAGATAATTAGATGAGTTTATGGAGAGATATAGGATTGAGTGATGGTGAGAGATGGGGTTTGAGCTCTGTCAAAAAGGGGATGAATTGGTTAGGCCTAAGGTCCTTTCCATTTCCTAAAAATTCTTGTGTTCCTATGATCAAGGCATCATTAAGACATGCGTTCATGGGGCTTACCATTTGTGTAGGTGTTGACATAGTACTTCCGACCCTGCGGTGACATGTAGCACTGCCAACCCTGAGGCAGGGGATTGTGAGCCATTTCCTCAATCGTCTGTGGACTTACTGATCCAGGTTTCTGTCAAAGACATGAACACAAACATTCAATTATTCTCAAAACTTGTATGTAAACAATGCATAGGTTCCTACATAGTAAATGTTAGTAACTTTCTCAAAACCATTTATGGATCGGATTCTGTGTCCATACACAAGAGTACAGTTCATTCAGGTCTCTTCATGCCAATAGGTGACTTAGTGAAACTTCCACCAAATTCAAGTCAGTTCAAAACAGAAGCAAAAAAGTTATGATATCTAAGAATTTAGGTCCCTCAATCCCTTCGAGAAATGGTTGCTTAATGCACAGTGGGAGATTTAACTATTTTTGTATTGATTCATCCACTAAATATTGTGAGCAAAAACAAAACAAAAATTATTTGATTTTGGCAGATATCAGTGGCTGCATCATCTTTTCTGATCTTTGCCCAAAGCTCCATCATTCTTCGAGGTGGCTTGGATCTTACAGTCTGGCAATCTTCTGTTGTAATGTTGCCCAAGTGATTTCTTATTGTACAAGTCAGTGTTTTATGTTCACTCTTAGAGTCTCCTCGTTTGTTATGTCATAACTTTCACTTCTACAAATAAATATGTACAACAGTGACTTCAAAAAGTCACAGAACAACTTCAAAAAGTACTTAATTGGCTGTCAAGTGCTTTAGGACGCTATATAAAAACGCAAGTCTTTCTTTATTCTTTATGTATATACAATGTAACTAATGATTCATAGTTCCTATGCGAATCCTGTCCCAGATGCAAGCTACTTGATGAAATTAGAAAATTGTCAGGAATCAGCACATGAACTTAGTGCTGACATTTATTCCATAATTAATAGCAGGAAAAACTAAAAAGATCAAAGATATTGCCCAGTGACCTAAATAAGTGGCTACAATAGTAACTTTCAAAAGGGGAATTGGATATATACTTGAAGGGGAAAAAAATTGCAGGGCTATGGGGAAAGAGCAGGGTAGTGGGGCCAATTGGAAAGCTCTTTCAAAGACCCGACATAGGCACAATGGGCCGAATGGCCTCTTTCTGTGCTGTATGATTCTATGATTCTCTAACATGCTTAAATCACTGGAATCAATTGAGTTGCTGCAACCTTTTCTCAGGTACTTCAGAAAAGAAAAAAAGTTTTGTAGAATTTTACAGCAGGGGAGACAGCCCAATACACCTGTGCCACTCAGTCACTTTCCCTGTAACTGGTTAAATTTTTATTTTAAAAATATTTATCCACTTCCTTTTTAAAAAAGTTATTTTGGATTCTGCCTCCACCATTGTTTCTGGTAGAGCATTGCATGTCCTAACAACAGTCAATGTCACAAGAGAGTGTTCCTTACTGCTTCCTTCATTCTCTTGGTGTTGATCTTGAAGCTTTGCCATCTAGTTACAGACTCAACAAATTTACCTCATCAGAGCAGCTTATAACTGAATATCTCAATATCTCCCCGTGCCATTCTATTGAAAGAAATCCAGTTTCTCTAGTCTCTCCACTAAGCTAAAGAGTGTTATCTCTGGTATCATTTCTTCGGTAGCCTCTCCATGGCTTTGACATACTCCTATGGCAGAGCACCCAAAACTGGACACAACTGCAGCCTAACGCTGTATAGGTTTAGCATTACCTGTTTATGTTGTACGCAATGCCCCTATTTATAAAATCTAGGACCCCCATATGCCTTTTTCCACAGCTTTCTTGAAATAGTCCAAAGATCAAAGAACAGGACTTGTCTAGTAAATTCAGTTACATGTTTCTCCAGAATAGTTTTATTAGGACAGGCCGATTTCATTTAAAAAAAACTAATGCAAAAAAAATGTTCGATGGTTAACTAGATTTATGAAACTTTATAGGTACATGAAAACTGGTCACTGCAGTTGAAAGTTCTTAAGCTTTTGTTTTGATAAAGTAATCATTTGGACTATCTCCTGCAAGACATATCAGCACGACAGCATTACACATGATTATGACATCAACATAGTACTTGCTATATCCCTGCTCCCAAATTAAGTTATTTCTGTATAGTTGAGTAGAACAATGGATGCCTTGCAGTAGTTATTTGATGAAATCTTCCTATCCTAATAAAACTTTCTCCCAACTAACCTGGGGAAACATGTAACTGAATTTACTGTCTTGTATTCACATTGCAGGGGGAACCTTTCATCCAGGGTTACCAACCCTCCAGGATTGCCCTGCCTCCAGGAATTAAAGATTAATCCTCCAGGACACTGCTGCGAGTAATTCGGGAGAAGAATCATAGGGGCATTTTTAAAAAAAGTTTGTTTTCTTCATTTTCTTTGAACACTTTCGCTTCTTAGTTATAAAAATATTGGAGATATGGAAAAATGCTGTTTGATCAGGTGGGGCAGTTGGAGGTCACATGATGATACCTCCAGGAATACATCTAGAGTTGGCAACCTTACTTTCAACTGAAATTAAGTGCTGAATTGTTCACTGCATTGGTGAGCAATATTTGATTGATGAACTCTGTCAAAAGCATGCGTTCATTACAAGCAGTTCCTATGTGTTGCATATCAGAAGTAAAGCAAACAACACCAACTGGATATCAAAATATTTCTTGTGACATATATAACAAATGATGATTCCAAAAATGCACATATCTTCTGATACCATTTTAGCATCAAACATTCAGCACACATATTTCCTGGCTTATAAGTTCAGGGTACACTAGTGTTGCTGTAAATCAGCAAACATCTGTTTCCCATTTCAACTTTTTCCATATTACTTCTCAAACTAGTGCTAGCAAACAGTCTTTTTAGGTCAGTTTTTGCATTACATCAACACACAGAGAACACAACTCTGGATTGGAGCTGCTGGTCTGAGCGCCAGTAGCAGGAGAGCACTTCAAGGAAGTACTATATAGAATGTACAACACAGTAACAGACCTTCGGCCTAACAGGTCTCTGCCGGTGTTTATGCTCCATATGAGCCTCCTGCCACCACCCCCCCCCCCTTCATCTAACCCTCTCTCCCTCATGTGTTTATCTAGTTTCCCCTTAAATGAATCAATGCTATTCACCTCAACTACTCCTCCTCAAGATAGTGAATTCCACATTCTTACCACTCTCTGGGTAAAGAAATTCCTCCCAAATTCCTTATTGGATTTATTAGTGGTTCTCTTATATTCATAGGCCCTGGTTTTGGTCTCCCCCACAAGTGGAAACATCTACTGTACGTCTACCCTATCAAACCCTTTCATAAACTTAAAAGCCTCCATCAAGTCACCTCTCATCCTTCTGAGAGAAAAAAGCCCCAAACAGTTCAGTCTTTCCTGATAGGTATAACCTTTCAGATCTGATATCATCCTTGTAAATCATTTTTTCACCTTCTCCAGTGCCTCGATATCCTTTTTATAATTATGGAAACCAGAACTGTGCACTAGTAAGTTATACTGGCTACAGTGTAACTACAATGTGTGAGAAGCCATCTTTGTAAGGCATCGACCAGCATAGCACTGAGCTATACAGACCAGAAGATCGCAATTTCGATTCCTGAGTTAGTTTAGCACTGCTGAAGCAGCAGTTGAGGTGCTACAGTTGATCACTGCGATTTGAGCTTAGGAATTGAAAAATAAAAGAGGGTTCCCACTCCTGAGTGACATCTGCTGGGAAACGTGCATGTGTGAATCTAAGATTGGGAGAGGATTGGGATAGATTGTCATGTGCGTAACAGTTGAGGAACCTACCACACACATTGGGGGTAATACTGACTTTGGACAGTAGTGTAAAAATGAGTGATATCAATTCAGCCACCTGATTTATTTACTGGGGAGAGATGTGCAACAGGCAGCTGAATCAATATTACCCATTTTACACTACCATCCAAAGTCAAAATTACCCCCACTTAGAAAAATCATAATATGATCAGACAGAGTCAACATGGTTTTATGAAAGGAAAACCATGTTTGACAAACCTATTAGAGTATTTTGAGGATGTAACTAGTAGGGTAGATAAAGGGGAACCAATGGCAGACATACATTTGGATTTTCAAAAGGCATTCGATAAGGTGCTATATAAAAGGTTGTTACACAAGACAAGGGCTCAAGGGGTGTGGGGGTAACATTAGCATGGATAGAGGATTGGTTAACGGACAGAAAACAGGTCATTTTCAGGCTGCAACTAGTGGGGTGCCGCAAGGATCAGTGCTTGGGCCTCGGCTATTTACAATCTGCATTAATGACTTAGATGAAGGGACCGAGTGTAATGTATCCAAGTTTGCTGACGATACAAAGCTAGGTTGGCAAGTAAGATGTGAGGAGGACACAAAGAGTCTGCAAAGGGATATAGACAGGTTAAGTGAGTGGCCAAGAAGGTGGCAGGTGGGGAAATGTGAGGTTATTCACTCTGGTAGGAATAGAAAAGCAGAATATTTTTTAATGGTAAGAAACTATTAAATGGTGGAGTTTAGAGAGACTTGGGTGTCCTGGTACAAGAAATACAAAAAGTTAGTATGCAGGTACAGGAAGCAATTAGGAAAGCAAATGGAATGTTGGCCATTATTGCAAGGGGGTTGGAGTACAGGAGTAAGAAAGTATTACTACAAGTGTACAGGGCCTTGGTGAGATCTCACCTGGAGTACTGTGTACAGTTTTGATCTCCTTATCTAAGGAAGGATATACTTGCCTTAGAGGCAGGGCAGCGAAGATTCACTGGATTCATTCCTGGGATGACAGGATTGTCCTAGGAGGCGAGATTGAGTAGAATGGACCTATACTCTCTGGAGTTTAGAAAAATGTAAGGTGATCTAATTGAAACATAAAAGATCATGAGGGGGCTTGACAGGGCAGATCTGAGAGGTTGTTTCCCCATGGTTGGAGAGTCTAGAACTAGAGGGCATAGGCGCAGGATAAGGGATCAGCCATTTAAAACTGAGATGAGGAGGAATTTCTTCACTCAGAGGGTTGTGAATCTTTGGAATTTTCTACCCAAAGGCTGTGGATGCTGAGTCATTGAATATATTCAAGGCTGAGAGACACAGATTTCTGGACTTTAGGGGAAATCGAGGGCTTATGGGCATCGGGCAGGAAAGTGGAGTTGAGGTCAAAGATCAGCCATGATCTGATTGAATGGCGGAGCAGGCTCGAGGGGCCACGTAGTCTACTCCCGCTCCTATTTCTAATGTTCGCTCTAAGCCATTTGGCTGAGGTACTGGAGGGATGCTAGCACCTGTAGACCTGCATCCCAGTAAGAGTTGGCTGTTTTATCATCAACAACTTGCATTCATATAGCGCCTTTAATAGAAACATAGAAAATAGAAGCAGGAGTGGGCCATTCGGCCCTTCCAGCCTGCTCTGCCATTCAATATGATCATGGCTGATCCTCTATCTCAATCCCATTCCCGCTCTCTCCCCATGCCCCTTGATGCCTTTTGTGTCCAGAAATCTATCTAGCTCCTTCTTAAATATATTCAGTGACTTGGCCGCCACTGTGGTAGAGAATTCCACAGGTTCACCACCCTCAGTGAAGAAATCTCATCTCAGTCCTAAATGTCCTACCCCGTATCCTGAGACTGTGACAGCTCGTTCTGGACCCACCCCCCCCCCCCCCCCAGCCAGGAGAAACATCCTCCCTGCATCCAGTCTGTCTAGCCCTGTCAGAATTTTATATGTTTCAATGAAATCCCCTTTCATTCTTCTAAACTCGAGTGAATACAGGCCAAGTTGACCCAATCTCTCCTCATACAACAGTCCTGCCATGTATAACAATGTCCCAAAGCACTTCACAGAGGAGTAATCAGACAAAAATAGACAGTGTGCCAAAAAAGGATATTAGGAAGGGTGCCAAAAGCTTGATCAGAGATGGGTTTTAAAGAAAGAACAGAAGGTGAAGATACAGACGTTGAGGGATGGGGCTTGGCCACAGAAGGCGCAGCACCAATGGGATGGGGGGGGGGGGTGAGGATTTGCACAAGACTTCAGGGGCGAAGAGGAAAAAATTGGGAAGAACAGAGAAAGTCAAAAGTACTGTTAAGTAAGTTAAAAGAATGGAGACATTATAAAACCCAATATTTTTCTAAGTTTATTCTATGGTGGGTTTAATTGTTTTTAAAGTATGTTATTGGGCTATAATACTATTCACAGCAGGGGAGTGCTGATTAATGATATCAGGCATGCCACATAATTATAACATTACATCCCTCATGCCAAAAGGGTGTTAGCAACTAAATTAGACATTACATGTATTGGCAGGCAACTGAAAAGCCTAGCAGAGTATCTGTTGACTTTGGGAGACTGGTTGTACTTGGCTGTTTTTTTTTTAAAAAGGCACTTTGCTCCTAAATTTATACTCCAGCTTCAAGATTGGAATGAATCATCAATCCTGATAAACATCTTTCTTCTGAAGTAGATGTGCACTGTGGTGTACTTAGAACAAAAAAGGAAAATAAACCTATGGTCGATTTAATAGTTATATTTCTTGTCTACATAACAATAGTGGCTACACTTTCAGAAGTTATTAATTGATTGTAAAGCACTTTGTTGTTCCAAGACAGTGAAAGGTGCTAAATAAAATGCATGATCTCTCTTTCTATTATTGAAATGGGAATACCAGTTTTTGGATTCATTCATATTTCCCCATCTCATTATCTCTTATAACTTCTTTCAACATTAAATGTTAGAACAGGTCTGTTATCAGACATCAGAAGCTGAGAATCCTAAGTGAAGGCCCAAGGCCCAAAATGCAGACCATCAACAAGGTGGAAAAGATGATGAGAGAGAATTAAACAAACTACGATCCTGAGAGTAGTGAGTATTTTAGATGGACTTTCCTTTGAAGGGAGAGGATAGATTGAGCTCGTGTAACTAAATAAATAAAACAGGAAGTAAGTTGGGTCTAGCCTTGAAAACTTAGATTTTAGAGCCTGGAAGTTTTATAGCATGTTACGTATAGTCCATGAATTTTTAGAGTACTTGAGGCACAAAATGGAACAATAATGATTTTTATGAATCAGGCACCAGCAAAAGAAAATGTTTGAGCCTTATATAGATTCACACAGTCAAACAGGAAGCAAATGTGAACTTCAAAATTCTTTACATTATCTTAAATAAATAGGACCTAAGCTTGCTGACATGAAGCAGCTGCAGGTAAGGAAGGGTCTGTAGCCCACAAGAGTTGGAAACCTTTGCCTCAGTTTTCACAGGAAGTGGCTGAGCTGTTCATCTAATTCACTAGTCGCGGTCTGCCTGCTATACAGCTTTTGAATATTTTACCCAATATGTAGGATTGACATTTGATTTTACATGATCATTTTTTTAAAGTTGTTTTTATTTAAAAAAAATGTTTTTATATAAAAAAATATTTGATGCTACAGCATATTGGAACAGAGCCACAGTTTCGACATATTATTTTGAAGACCTCAATTGTCCAAAACTAGAGGTCATAAATATAAGACAGTCACTAATAAATTCAATAGGGAATTCAGGAGAAACTCCTTTACCCAAAGAGTGGTAAGAATGTGGAACCTGTTACCACAAGGGAGTAGTTGAAGTGAATAGCATAGATGCATTTAAAGGGAAGCTAGATAAACACGAGAGAAAGGAATAGAAGGATATGCTGATAGGGTTAGATGAAGCAGGGAGGGAGGAGGCTCGTGTGGAGCATAAACGCTGGCATAGACCAGTTGTGCCGAATGGCCTATTTCAGTGCTGTAGACTTGACGTAACTCAATGTACTGCCCTCATACAGGACAATTACCCTTCCCTTGAGATTTTCCATAGTGATGTACAGCATATAGAAGGACTTGTGGTAGAAATTAATGCTAGCAATGATATATGAATATTTGATGCATTTGTATCACTATTCTACTATTTCAACAGAAATGTTAACCTATTTAAACAAAGTCAGTCAATGCTCTTGTTAAAATAGCAGAATTTTTTGATACAAGCCTGTTAAGAGTTTCTGGAACATCACTGACAGCAATTTCTACCTCAAAAAGGGAAAAGGTAATGGGGCACAAATCACTCCCAAAATAACAAAGGAGCTCAACAGCGCTCTCCGTCGTTAGTGGCGAATTGAAGGAGCAAGTTCCGGCGTTCGCACATGCGCAGTGAAACGTGGAAATCCGAAACCTGCTCCTCGTGGTTCGCCCGGCAATATGACAGCTTCGAATTAAAGGGACATTGCACGGTGCAAATCAGAGAAATCATTGAAAAAGTTCCAACTTGCTTATCTCCCTGCTGGAAAGGAACTAATTATGCCACCAAACAGGTATGCTTAAAAATACCATGTCTGCTTAAAAATACCAGGTCTAAACTAAGTTTTAATAGCACGGTTAGTCTTAATGACTGCTAAACAACTAAACATTAACTTTTAAAAATGTGGAGTCTCATATTACTCCTTATTTTAAGTTTTTGTTCATTAAAAAAAAATTAAAAATTTTTTTTTCTCTTCCCTTCTGTCTCCTATTCAATTATTTCTTTGGCATTTTATAAAATAATAATTTTTATTTACAATTGCATACAGAATACCAACTTCCAATGAATGAAGTCTGCTTGAGCAATGCAGGCTGTATCTGTGGGCGTGACTTCTCTTCCTGACAGATTTTGTGGGCGTGTCTGCTTCCCTCAGACTTTTCCAGCCGTGGCAACTCACGCTGCTCAGAGGCTGGGTTGATGAAAAACAATTGTTTTTCAAGTTCAAATTCAAGCAATTCCATGTCACAGAGTCCACAGTGAGTAATTTTGTTCATTTAATTTGCAGGCGTGCCAGTGACTGTTGCCTCACCGCTCTGAGCGATTTTTGGCCCATTGTTAGTACAACTGGGTATTTTACTTATTTAGTTAGCCTCCCACCTGAGTTAAGTGCATTTGAATGAATGCATTATTTGTTATTACATCCATTTTAAGCTCTTTGGTCTTTTTAGTGATGGGTTTGACCACCCATATATGGTTGAAGATAAACGGATTCAGTCTCGAGCCTAATCAATCCAGTAGGTGTACACAGAAAGTTCACTTTCAGCACAAACTCAATTTTTATTTTACTTCAAGCGTAGAAAGATCTTTCCCCCACCCATGTGTGTTTCAGAAACTTTTATTCACATTGTTCCGTTCCTAGATCAGCAAGGAGAAAGATCACTACAAACACAAGTTATCAGATTTTCTGAAGCATGAGTAAGCCACATGATGCTTACATGGATTGAGATCACATCAGAGGCATACCATCAGGTGACTGTGCCTTTGAATTGTGTTGAGGGTGTAACAATACAGTAGAGGATACCATTGCCAAATCTACACTCACAAGAAGCAAACTAAGTTACACCTGGCTGGGAGGCTCATGCTCCAAATGGACTGAATGTCTGGAAGGGCTGTCTAAGAATGGCCAGTCATCAGTTGATGGAAATTAGAAACTAGGGGGAAGGCAAGAAGAAATTGGGGCAGCAATGACTGGAAAGAAATTAAAGGCTCCATTCTTCATTTCCACTTTGCCAAGCTTAGGATTAACCTTCTTTTAAAATTGAGAAACCCAGCTGAACGGCCAAGGCCTATAATGCAGGCTTCGACCAGGGTTGTAAAAGAATAGGAGAAAAGATGAAATTAAGACAGTAGAAGAAAAGATGAGAAAAAAGTACTCAGAATAAATGGACCAAATAAGGCAGGAAGAGGAGGAGAAAGTGGTTTGGATAAAGGAATGCAAACAGAAGCGATGAAAAGTAGTGAACTGGACTAACGTAAAAATAAAGCATGGACGTGAAATAAATCAAGAGAAGAAAATTTAAAAAGAAACAGGTGAAATGGTAAGAAAACATTTGAATGAAGGGAGCTTTTTCCTTTCCAAAGAATTCCATTTTTATTATACCTGTTGTTGCTGTACAAATATATTTTTCCCCCAATAAGTCCACATTTATAGGTCAGATCATTAACAGTAGTAAATCAATGGAACTTAAAATAGTGCAGCATATCAGAGCAGGCCAACATTTCTTTACAAGCAGTAAATCTCACTACAAAAATGAGATTTCAAGTTAAAAATGAGTAACCTTTTCCATTTACTTGGTTTAAGCATCGTCTCCAAGTCCAAGATATTTAACCTGTTAATTGCTAAAGGTTTCCTATAAAAGTCTATAGCCTGGAAATTATGCTGTTGTTTTAAATGTGCTAATGTCTCTTAAAATAATGGACAGAGGAATCTAATATGAATGCATTAAACGAATGTACGGCATATACTGCAGTCAGTCAATTTCAAAAAGGGGGATTGGAACAGGTGTTAAGTCCCCGATTTGCATAAGCAATAAGCCTAATACCAGTTCCAGGCAGGTGCTCTGTACCACTACAGGGCGCCCTAACCAATATGGCACTCGGCGTACTTCGGGTGCAGACTGAGCGCACGCACGTTGCACACCATATTGGGCCATGCAGTGTCCATCTTTCGCCCAAAAGATGGGCGCTGCGCAATCAAATTTCTAGGCCAAGTATTTTTTCTTTTGGTTATAATATTTGTAAGAACTTTTTTCTTTTGGTTATAATATTTGTAAGAACACATCTTAAATAAATCTATCAAAAAGGATCATACGTATAAAAAGTCATATGTAAAATTTCATTGTCGAGGAATGAATCTGCAGTGTGTTAGATGTTGGGAAACACCATGTAAAAACCATAACTTGCATTTATATAGCACCTTTAACATGGTAAAACATCCCAAGGCACGTTGTCAAACAAAATTTGACACCAAGCCACAAAGGGAGAAATTAGGACAGGTGACCAAAAGCTTGGTCAAAGAGGTAGGTTTTAAAGGAGCGTCTTAAAAGGAGGAGGAGAGGTAGAGAGGCGGAAAGGAGGGAATTCCAGAGCTTAGGGCCTAGGCAGCTGAAGGTACGGCCGCCAATGGTGGAGCGATCAAAATCAGGGATGCGCAAGAGGCCAGAATTGGAGAAGCGCAGAAATCTCGGAGAGTTGTTGGGCTGGAGGAGGTCACAGAGATAGGGATGGGTGAGGCCATGGAGGGATTTGAAAACAAGGATGAGAATGTTTTAAATCGATGCGTTGCCAAAATACCATTTGCATGAAACTCTGAATTCAAGTCAGATATTTTATTCTGTATCATTTGATGCATTGGTTGGGATCAAACTGCTGTTTGCAGATAGGTAATCAGCAACCTAGATTAACACTTCCTTAGAGCAAATTTTTGCTCCTAAGTAACAGGAGCTATTGTAACATGGAAACACTCACTGTATTATAAATGGGTAGTAATTTAAGTTCAAACTCCTATTGCAATGTAAAGCGGGAATGTGACAAAACTGCCTTCTGAATCTTATCATATAAGTATGGTGATGTGCAATTATATCAAGCTGTGATACTTGAGGTATCTGGCATCACCTCTGATCTCACATCTTTCATTATTAAATGCTCAACACTATCAACATTGTCAAACCAATATAGAACATATGACTGACAGCAGGAGGAATTCAGGAGGAGGGGGAAATATTGTAACAATGAGCTAAATGACCAAGGAGATATTTATACTAGCGATCTTATTTGGGCAAAACCCAGCTTTATGCACTTCGAGGCCGACATGAGGTACAATTGAATCTCAGTATTCCATACTGAAATTCCTCCAATCGGGTTTCCACAGCATCAAAACAATCCTATCCAAAGTCACAAATGACAGTCTCTTATTACAGTGCTTTAACCCTCTTCACCCTCCCTACAGCAGTCAACCACATAATCTTCCTCCGATACTCCGTTGTCCAGCTCCATGGGATTACCCTTGTTTAGTTGCACTCTTACCTATTTGATTATAGCCAAAGCAAGTTCAGCATTGGTTTCTCGACCCACTCCTGTGTCATCACCACCAGTCAGCCAAGGATCCATCCTTGAACCCGTACTCTTCCTCATCTGCAGGATACCCCTTGGCGGTATCATCTGCACACAATTGGGTCCGTTTCCACAGGTACACTGATGACACCAAGCCTCAAATTTAAAATTCTGATCTTAGTGTTTAAAACCCTCCATGTCCTTGCCCCTTCCAATCTCTTATCTCCTCCAGTCCTACAAGCCCCCTCCACCAAACTCTGCATTCCTCTGATTCTAGCTCTTATGTGTCCACCCCGTCCTTTGTCACATCATTTCTAGCAGTGCCTTCAGCCACCTAGGTCACACTCTCTCGAATTCCCTCCCATCTCTCCACCCTTAACATACTCCTTAAAACCTACTTCTTTGACCACACTGGTCACCACTCCTAACCTCTCCTTTGACTCAGTGCCCATTCTTTTCCTCACCCCTCGTGAAGCACCTGGAGATGTTTTTCTACATTAAAAGAGCTATACAAGTGCAAGTTATTTTTGCGTTGCAATTGTCTGGGCTGTTGCAGCACCACTTTTGCAACAGTGCAAGCGCAAAGTGCACAGTTATACTACTGCTCACCCACACTGTTTTGAGGTGGACGGCAGAGCTTTCTCATGTATTTGTTCAAACACTTGTATGGAGTACAGTTGGAGGTAATTTCACTCATATCAACATTTTAAAGATCGCACCAATGTTTATAGGTTCATGATACAAATCAAGACATGGCACAGATAGTAAAGGCACAGTGCAACAACAACAGTGGTGGTGAAATTCACCTTGGGTGGTAGTGCAAAATGGGCAATAGCAAATTGGCAGCCCATTTTACAATCCACCCAATTTTCTTTTCCATTTGCTTCAATACTTCAAGACAAATTTCACCCCCAGTATCTGTAAGCTCACTAATAGATGTACATATTTTGAAATAAGGGAGTGAAAGAAGGGGGATGTCAGTGGCTACCAGAGGAAGTAGCAAAACAAACAAATTCTGTTTAAGTTGAGCAGGAAAACTGGAAAGGGATTTCCTGAATAGGGGGTCTCTAGCTTTTGAATTGTGGAGAACCTGTCAGTATTTAAATATCAGCACATTCAAGATTAAAGTATGATCCTCTCTAATTCTGTTTTTGTAGCTGTCTCACAATAATGCAGCTATTGTTGGATATGGTTACCCTTTGCACCTACTTCCTCTGTTTGTTTTTTTGACTCTTGCAGGGATACAAGTCGTGGGCACCGGCTATCATCTTGCTTACGTGGCTATTCCTCACTTGAGCGTGGATAGTGAGTATCAACAGACTATTGAACCATGGAGGGTATCACCACAAAGTCTAATCCTGTTCTCACATCCACAGATGTGCATTTTTAATCAAGGGTGACTAGATATTGCTCAGGAGCTGGAACCCTGCTTGATTTTGCATCCCTTTCTAGCCCAAAGGTGTTCAGGTTAATTGCAGTGCCATAACTACCACTCCAGTTGAAATGAGCCACTCAGTACAGACCAGGGATTGAATCTAGACCTTCTGGTCTGTATGGCTTAGTACTACAGTGGATGGTGCCTTTACCCTGTAGGCCTTTGGTTGAGCTCTTTTCCTTTGTTTTGGGAAGTGTGAGGTACAAATATGAATTATTTCATAACTATTTTCTAAGATCATTTTTCTTCCTTCTGAAGCCTTCCCTTAATTTAATCTGCATTAGATGAGGACATATTTAGTTGGAAAGGTTGCTTTTTTAACAAAAATGTCTTCTGTGGTTATCTATGATAGAAGTAAGCAAAAATGCACAAAAAAAAAATCTACCTACGCAAAAATTAAGAAACAGATCAGAACACTGGTCATGTTATTATTCTTCACCGACTCCAAATTAAATGCAACCCTAATTGCATTGCCTCCTCAATGAATAATATTACCCTCCCACTCTCCTGCCATAGAGTAGCTGAACAGCGCAACTACTGATGCACAAACAATGAGGGTCTGACAGTACTTCTAGATTATCAGCTTCATGACATGCTGATCAGCAGTTTGCCTGGTGTGTGGAATTTAATGCAAAGCTATTTCTGAATGTTGATTGAAATAAAATGCCTACTCAGAACATTTTCATGAAATATTCTGGTAAATTACTCCTAGAATAATGGCAACATTCAATAGTTTGGGGTAAAAATAATATTGCAGCTTGACTGAGGGGCTGCAAAGTTTACTAGTTAATTGATTCTTATCTTATTACTCAGGGCTAGATTGATCTCTGTTGAGAAGGGGACGGCTGAGTATTCTGTAGAAATTAATATCAGTGCTTGACATATTTTCAGAGAAGGACATTAACGTAGATGATCAACAGGTGGTAATGGGGAGTAGGTGCACTCCATGATAAAATATTCATAAGGACCTCAGATGGATCAGGCTTGATGGGCTGAATGGCCTCTTCTTGCTCCAGACTTTATGATTGACATTGTATATAGTGAAACTAATTTTTGTCATCACCTCTACTAAAAATATATACCAACATAATGAGCTATTTTTCACAAGCAATTGTTGTCAATTTAAAAAGAAGTTTCCTGTTTGACACCCATTCGAGTCGTTGACTGAAATGGTGTTGAACCAGCCTACCACTAATCTGTCACCATCACTCGAAAGTGAACTGGCATAACTCGCTTCTAATTTTCCCTCCCACTTCATTGCTGGTGTCTTAATTAGGTTCACGTCTGACTTATCAACACATGGGCTTTGAAATGATCCTGTGTGAATATTAACACACGTTCAAAATAAACAAGTCAATGCCTCGGTTAAAACAGCAAAGTAAATTCATTTAAATGCGTTATTCATTCGTATCCTAATACTTGCAGCATGTAAGTTCAAGACCATTGTTTAGATGGGAGAGGACATGATTAAAAATCAATTGTTACCTGTGGACATCTGAGACACTCAGGGGACAGTTAGCCCATGCACTGTACTATCTCACACAACAGCACATTCTACATGTCCCCATCAACATTTGCAGCTAACTCCATACAAACTCTGGATAAGTGCATCTGATTTGAATCATTAACAGTGTTTCACATAACAGGGGTAATTTTAACTTTCGGAGATAGTGTAAAATGGGCAATTCCATTGATGGAACGGGCAGCCCATCCAACATTACCTGACTTACACGATAGTTAAAAGTTAAAACTACCCCAACATGTCCAGAAACTATAGGATTGGGAACTAAGCTAGCTGGGAGTTTATACAAAAGGACTATGCTGCTGGGAACACACAGTTTCAAGATGGGCTGATCATCCTCCCCTCAAAAAATTCAACCAGAATTTAGTGGCATACTTGAGATCTTTAGATTCAGACATCAGGCAGCAATTTTTCACCTAAAAGGGTAATATTCTTATGGAATAAATTATTAGGAAAGGTCATTGGAGCAGACATTTGTTCAAAGGGCAATTTGATACACTTCTGGAGAAAGGAATTGCTAGATATGTTGAGAAGCTGTTTGGGTGAGGGGGATAGTAAAGAGGAATGAATTGTAGGGCCCTATTGGCATTGTCATGTTCTCACATTTTTTTTTAATATTCCATAGCAGTCAGCAAACAGCTTTGGATTGATGACCTGGTTTCATCCAAACTGAGGCAACCACTTAATTTGAGCTGGATTCAAACAGAGCTGAGGTTCTCTGGATAACATGGCTCATTCACCTCAGGCCCGTGTTCTTTCTTGCTGGGAAAAAAAAAGTTCAAACTATTTGGCCTTAGCTTCAGCAAAACAGCCAAATTTGGGCAGGTTTGGATCTGTGGCTTAGTTCAATGATCATTCTTACTAAGTACCTATTTTTTTTAAATAAAAAAAAGTCCTTAGCCTATGACTCATGATCACTTCGTAAAACTGCCACCTACGGTTCAGAACATGCTAGCTCGGAATGTTACAAGGGTATAGAATAAAATTGAGGGGTTCAAAAGGTGTCATAAACTGGGACTATAGTTTACAAATGTCATTTGGACCCCAAGATTGTGTTCCAGCCTTCTAGCACACTTCCAAACATCTGTTATTTTTATGTCTTGTGGAAAATCTTAGCAATTCCCAGATAACACCCTTCTGCCCGCACATGATCCTATTACTAAAGGTTACTTTTATCAGGCTGTAAAATACCTCAACCCTATCCTGTTATTCCGAATTCCTGGACCCAAGTACATAATGACAGCTCACCCTCAATACATTGAATTGGTAGTTAGAAGATCTTAAGTACAGTTTTAACATAGCAAACAGCAAAAACAAGCATATTTTACATGTAATAAAAATGTGACTGGGAAACACCATTGCAGTACCATATTCCTACTCACATTTTACTACAAGCTCCCCCTTCTCCTGACAGCCTGTCCATATTATAAATTCAGGCTGGTAAATTTAAGCTGCCTTTGAAAATACGAACAGAGAAACAGTGATATCCACCAGACGTGGACGTGGTTTGGTCATACTACAGTCATGTGGGTGTGTATTAAAGATCAGACTTCAGTAAGTAGGTTCTTTCTTCTGATCCTGTTCCCACCTAGCATCCACACATATGCACTTTCCACAACAGATCACTGGATAGCAATCAGAAGCATTAGACTGGGGGGCACTGAGGCCAATTTTAGTGCCCCAACTGCTACCTTGGCTGAGATCAACTAACTCTACACAGACCAGCTCTCTCAATCTGAATAGTTAGCATTTTAATGATCATATTCTGTAGTTACCAGTTGGAATGAAAATGAAATTTTTTTTTTATTACCTGAACTAGCAAAGATATTCTATATTTTAAGCATAATGGAAAATATTAGGTACTATAATGCATTCAACTAATAGGACTTAATCCAAAGAGACAAGTGGGCTGCAGGTCTGATTGAGGAATAGAGATCCAGAAATATGTGGTGTTTCAGCCGAGCAGTGCCACTTTAACGGACCATCGGTATCCTGTTCTTCTTTGCTGAAATCACACCTCAGCACTTACAAGAGTAACTTCCTAAATCTGCAAACTGTACAAAGTAGCACCTGCAACGTCAGTTATCCAATCCGGAGATGTTCCTTGCAGTCATGTCCAGCAATATACTGTGAGACTGATTTAAGTCAGGGACTCTATGTAATCAGAGCGACTTAAGGAAGGAGTGAAATTCTCTGGTGGGATCAGGGTCTCAACAGTTAAGGTCCCAGTGTTCTTCAGCGGGAAACTGTGCAGAGGTCCATATTACCTGGAGGAGCAAACCAACACTTGTGGTATGCGTTTGATTTTTTTTTCTCCCTTTTGATGAGCTAGATGCTTGATAAGTGTTGAAACCCATCATCATGTTTTGAAGTCTCCAATTCAAGCTACTGAGAAATCTATCCTCAGTTGTAGGGTTTCTGTTTGCCCAATATGGAGTGCAAACTTTCTTTCAGTAGGGTCACATCCTACTTACCCTCGTCCAGAGTGTTTAGGTGCAGGTTGGAAGAGCCTAGGCTTAGAAACCTCCCAAATATGAACTGGGGTACTGCTAGAGTTCAACTAGCTAAATCACAGCTTAACAGAGCAGATGACGGGGAAGCAGCCCCAAATTATGCAGCTAGGGTAACCATACATATTAGAGCTTTGACCTGAAGGATTATCCAGAGCCAAATGAGAAAAATCACAACCCCTAATAGCAGCCTTCCAAGTCTTATTAGTCACCCTGAATGATTTGTTACTCATCATCAACAGCATACCTTATGCACCTGCCTGGTTTAGATAATGGCCTCCATGCAGGATTGACCTGGTCCCAAACATCCAGTGCCAGGTGTATCACATTATAGCCAGATCAACTTCAAAACGGCCTTGCCTATCTTTCTCCCCCGGGAGGATGGTCAAGAATTGGTCATTAGATAACTGGTAAGCAAAGGTTGAGCCCTCTCTAGGAACTCTTCATAACTGGCATGGTGAGCAGCACAGCTCACTATAAAATGTTGAAGAATCCTTTTACAAAAAGGTATTTGAAACCCTGTGTACATGGGATCATTTTTTGTTCCTGGGTGTGTCAGTGCTAAATGATTAAGAACTGGTGCAAAACCTGCCTGAAAGGTTAAGTGCTGAGAGCATTCAATTTGCTGGTAAAGCTCATTAGTATGATAATTGTATAATCATTCACAGTGCCAGGTGCAGAGTCAGATGCATCGAGAGAGCACAAAGGTGGTAGGAAAGGAAAACTACATGGCAAGTTAAATTTAAAGGGAAAGGGTGAATGAAAGGGGAGTGTCACAACAGGGGGACAAAAATTCAGAAAAATTAAAAATTCTAAAAAAATGTAGAGCCTTAAAAAGGCACCTCAGCCCATTAGCAGCCTTCACTACTGATGAAGGAGCAGGACATTAAGGAATGGCAGGCAGAATTGAAGTGAAAGGGAACCTTAGGTACAGGCATGAGCCTACAGACACATGTCAAAGCAGCCCCAACATCCTATTTGATAGCTGTTGAAGTCGAGATGGTGCTATATGAACCACCATCAGCATTTGTTCTGCTCAAGTGAGATAATTACACCTCGGCAGATATAGGTATGTGGGATGCCATTGGGAGAGCATGGAGCATCTCTGTCTGCAGAGACTGGTATGTGAGATGCCACCAGGAGAGTGTGGAGCATCTCTTGGACAGCCTGACATCCCTCCGTGGGTCCTCCTCCTTCTGAACACATCAGTTCAGTGGATTCTCATTTGGAAACTTACCGATGCCCATAATGAAGCTGGTGGCGAATAAATAATAAAGAACAGCTAGCACAAAGGTTCAATGGAGCCTAAACAGATCAGCAGAAAAAAGAAAAAAAAATTAACTAAATGGACTAGAAAGGCACTAAAATCACTTGCCTTTATATGAACTTCCGTATGAATTGTCCATTGCAACTAACTTTCCTGGGCTTGAGTTTGTTTGGTGTCTTGCACATCTGCCAGTCAGGAAATAGCATACAAGGCATCCTGCCCCTCTTTTACATGCACTAACATAGCCTCTGCTTATTTTAGATAGGAGCTTCCGATGCCCGCTCCAGACCCATGTGGAAAATCGAATTGGACCGAAAATAGATAGAGATCAGGTGGAAATGCGCTCTGCCCAACCTAGCACTCCTGTATACCCGATCTGTGCCTGGTTTGGGACGTGATGGAGATGAAAATTGGCCACATTGTTTTTGTTTTTTTGATTTCTATTGGGTTAGTAAAGATAAATCACCAGTAGAGTATTCATTGAATTGGACTGTACTCGTGTCCTAAAGGAGTGATGCTGCAGAATGTGAATTCAATGGTCTATGTTTTAATTCGAAAATGACAACTTCATAACCAGCCTGAGGCTGGGTAATTATAAGAACATAAGAAATAGGAGCAGGAGTAGGCCATATAGTCCCTCGAGCCTGCTCCACCATTCAATAAGGTCATGGCTGATCATCTACCTCAACTCCACCCTCCCGCCCTATCCCACTTTCCCTTAGTGTCCAAATATCCATCAATCTCAGTCTTGACTATACTTGATGACTGAGCATCTACAGCCCTCTGGGGTAGAGAATTCCAAAGATTCACAACCCTCTGAGCGAAGAAATTTTTCCACATCTCAGTCCTAAATGGCCAACCCCTTACCTTGAGAATGTGACCCTTAGTTCTAGACTCTCCAGTCAGGGGAAAACAGCCTCTCAGCATCTACCCTGTCAAGTCCTCTAAGAATTTTATATGTTTCAATGAGATCACCTCTCATTCTTCTAAACTTCAGACAATATAGGCCCATTTTACACAATCTCTCCTCATAGGACAACCCTTTCATCCCAGGAATCAATCCAGCGAACCTCTGTTGCATCCCCTTGAAGGCAAATATATCCTTCCTTAGGTAAGGAGACCAAAACTGTACACAGTACTCCAGGTGTGATCTCATCAAAGCCCTATATAATTGCAGCAAGCACCTCTTTACTCTTATACTCCAGCCCCCTTGCAATAAAGGCTAACATACCATTTGCCTTCCTAATTGCTTGCTGTACTTGCATGTTTACCTTCTGCGTATTCGTGTACAAGGACACACAAATCCCTCCGACTACCAACACGTCTTAATCTCTCACCTTTTAAAAAATATTCTGCTTTTCTATTCTTCCTAACAAAGTGGATAATTTCACATTTCACCACATTATACTCCACCTGCCACCTTCTCGCCCACTCACTTAACCTCTCTATATCCCTTTGCAGTCTCTTTGCATCCTCCTCACAGCTTACTTTCCCACCTAGCTTTGTATGGTCAGCAAACTTGGACACATTACGCTCGGTCCCCTCACTTAAGTCATCGCTATCCCCTTGCCTTATCTATGAATGGATTTTAGATACTGTTGGAGTGTTCTATCTATGCAAACAGGGTCACAGTATGGGTGTTCTTTTCTTTATGCTTTTACTCTCTTTTAGAGAGGAGAGGATGGACTGATAGCCAGCAGTTCAGGAAATGACTGCTGCCTTAAAACTAATAGATTTTAGTAATAGGACACAAGTGTCTAATAAGTTACATTTTTCAGCACAGATCAAAATATTTACTTGAAATAAAGCAAACCAACCCAAGATAGAATATAGGTGCCTGCAATAATTAACATGCAATTTAAGGATTTAAATATATTGGAGGTAGAAATCGGTATGATTTGCGCCCTTTTCTTGGGTATGAGAATAGGGCGTCTCCCCCCCATCCCCCCCCTCCACAATCCTAACAGTTGCCCTCCCCAAACCCCCTCCCGGAACTTACCCGAGGTCGCTGCCAGTGAGGCAGGTGGCCTGAAATTGGCTTTTCACGTGGGGCAAGCTCCCTGTAGTGGCATGACAGGTGCCAACAGCTCACCCCGAATGTGTAGATGAGGCCCGAGGACCAATACCTGGTGAAAATGGGCGCCCAGACTAATTTCTACCCCATTGTATTTTAATGAATCTAATGTTACAGACTGATTGTTCCATCTTTCAGATGAGAAGTCTTTCAAAAATGCGGTACGGTATTCTCTCTACTGCAATGGAGTGACAGCCTAGATTTATGTGCTCATGTCCTGGAGTGGGGCTAGCACCCACAATCTTCTGACACAGAAGGGAGAGTGCGATCAATGATGAAGGTTTGGATTATGGTTGTGACAGCAGAGCAGAGTGGGTGGAGGAAGGCAACATTTGGAGATGAAAGAAAACCATCTTGATAATGGATCAAACATGGGGGAGGAAGCTGAGCTCAGGAACAAGCAACACTCTTAAGGTTTAACACCGCTGAGCTTAACCTAAAGGGCCAGTCAGGGAGGTTGATGAAGACCAAGCTGAAAGTGCAGAGGTGTTTGTGGTTGCCTAACAGGATGGTCTTCAGTTCCTGACATTTAGCCAAAGCAACTTTCAACTCAGCCAGGTCTCAGTGTTTGGCAGGCAGTTGGACAGAGTGGCAACAACATTAGGCTCAATGGAGAAGGGTGCATGATTGCTTTATAGTATTAATTTGCAAAATACCCTGGTCACGTGGACTAATTCATTTGTTGCTTGCTTGCTTTTTCAAAAAAAAATACAATTTTCTGTCAATTTAATTTTACAAATTGGTTAATTCAGTGCAGTACTGAAGGAGTGCTGCACTCTCGGAGGTCCCGTCTTTCAGGTGAGACATTAAATTGTCTGCCCTCTCAGGCGGATGTAAAAGATCCAATGACACTCTTAGAAGAAAAGTAGGGGAGTTCTGACCAATATTTATCCCTCAATCAACATTATTAAAACAAGTTATATGGTCGTGTATCTCATTGCTGTTTGAGGTACCTTCTATGCATAAATTAGGAGCTGCATTTCTCTACCTTACAACAGTGACTATACTGCAAAAAGTACTCAATGGCTGTAAAGCACTTTGGGACGTCCTCCGGTCATGAAAGGCACTATATAAATGTACGTGCTTTCCTTTCCTTCCTTTATGTAAGTTATAAATCCAACCATTGCCCATGCATTGATAATTAGGCAACTAGGACAGATAATTACATGATAAATCAATTCAATATGGAGAGAGGTAAAAGACCAGATGAACTGTAGAGGCATATAATTTTATGTTACAGATAATTTTTTTTTTGCTCATTACATTTTACATCATTGAGAAGAGAAATATCAGTGGTGGGAAATGGAATATTTTCCACTTTTTGCGCCAAGTATCAACATGAAACAGTCCCAAGGTCAGGTCCAGTTCAGGCTGGATGAAAAATATAACTTCTTCTACATTTCTCCAATAAAGCCTCTTGACCTGAACATCAAAGGAGCAACCATTATTGCTGGAACTTTTCCAGTTCTGAAATCAGCTAGTACCATTTTTTTCAAATGTTCTGTGTGGGGGAGGTGCAATATATTGTTCTACTTCCAGGACCATCACCACCCCCCACCCCCCCAATCTCGGTCCTATCTTCTGAAAGACAGTGTCAGCCACCCAAAGAGTTGAGGTCAAAATCAGATCAGCCATGATCTCATTAAATGGCGGAGCAGGCTCGAGGGGCCGAATGGCCTACTCCTGCTCCTATCTCTTATGGTCTTATGCTCTTATGGACAGCACTAGCATTTCAGAAAATATTTTACTAGGAGCAAGTAACAGAGGCTAGTCAACAAATGCAGAAACAATACAGAATACAGACCCTAGTTTGAAAACCTATGCAATAAGATTGGCAATTTTGTGCTGAATTACAGTGATCTGCAAACTCTAAAACCTAGTCTTGAAACTCCCGGCGGGGGCCGAGGCAAGTAGCAAAACCATTCGGCCCTCCGTAGCATGAGGCCTCACCTGCATGCTGGTCATCAGGCTCCTGCCCGAACCTGGCGGCAAGCCTTAGGTGGCCAGTCGGGTGTGGAATTTTGGGCAACAGGAGGCCACCGCTGGAGACCCGAAGGAATGGTCCCTGGCAGTCAGGTAACTGCACAGGTTTTGGGGGGGGAGGGGGGGGGGGGAAGGGGAGGGTATTGTGATTGTGATCGTGTGGGGGTGGGGGAGCGAATTACAGGCAGGGAAGGCCCACGGTTTCATTATGAGTCCCTGAGGAGCACTGCTGCTCCTCCTGGCCTACAAAAGAAACCAAAAAGAAATGTAAATAACTTCCTTTTCTGGTCCTGGATCCGCTTGCCGCCAGGTTGGCATGACTGCTTCCCAGCTCAGGCCACGGGTAGAAATTGCAGTTGGGCCACAATGACGTCAATGGTGCCTGATCTACATATTTCTGGCAGGTGTCCCGCATGCCTGCCGAAAACAGTAGGTTAAAACAGCAGGATCAGAGGGGGTAAGTCGCTGCCCCTTGATTTTCATTGCCCATCCCATTTCTGTTAGGCGGGCAGGGTTAAAATCAAGCCTTAAGAGTTGCACTAAGATTGTCCAAAACACAATTTTCTTCCCCCACAAGATATCAGAGAATGTGATTTCATTAATCTTGGCTGGGCGCATACCCAACTTCCAGATTTAAAAGGATGGTATGCAAATTAACTGCACTGATCAGGTCTCAAATTTTACATAATAAAGTATTTCATGTGTTGTTGCTGCTCTTCTATTCCCACAAATGATGGCTTCATCCAAGATAAGCTGGGACCAGCAGTATTCCTTAATTAGGTCCAGCTCTGCCAATATAAAATCTATTTTTAAAACTACAGAGACATTTTTACCTATAAAAATTCCTTTGTTTCTTCTTTGTTAGAGAAGCCAAAGTGGATTTGGGCACGTCCATCTCTCTAATTAACTGTGCTATTAGCTCCAAATTCAATTGAAACAGACTGTTTGAAATTATCCAGCACGTTATCCCAGGCACAATTGGGATTTCAACATCACCCAAAAATATCAAATGCACATTCCATCTAGTAAATGTATGTTATTTTATTACTTTGTAACAAAGAGATTATTCATTTTGTAAAACTGACTTCCAGAACTGGCCAAGAACACCCTGATCCTAATTTTAAAACTTTAGCAATAATCCAGAATTTTTAAATTCAAAAATCAGCAATTTAGAATTTCTAATAGTATAAGATTTGTTTTATTTTTTTTAGGATTTCTGGAACAGGAATTAAGTCTTGTATGGACTGTCACACTAGCAGCCTTAATCTACTCATGACCGGATCATATTTAACTATTACAAATTGCTATGGGATGTTTTTTGAACTGCAGTGGTAGCTCGCTCACCTCTTGAGTCAGAAGGTCATGGGTTCAAGTCCTACTCCAGAGACTTGAGCACATAACCTCGGTTGACCAGCGCAATAGTGAGGGAGTGCTGCAGTGTCGGAGGTGCCGTCTTTCGGATGAGACATTAAACTGAAGCCCTGTCTGCCCTCTCAGGTGGACGTAAAAGATAAATTGAAAATGTCCACTTCATTTTCTCTCATGCCAGAGCTGTTACCAGGGGCCTAGAAGGTGAGTAGCTCAGCATACCTGCCTCCACCATGAAATGTTTAAGTGGATGATGGGGGGGGGGGAAACCATGGACAAGAATAGAGAATTGAAGGCTGGGGCACCCCAGGTTGCCCTCACACAACTCCCAGCGGCAGGCTGAAGAACATCATTAACTAAAGCCTGGGAGAAGGCTGTCTGCCTTCTCCAAGGAATAGTGTACGGTGCATTAGAGGGGAAAAAATGTTATGACAGGGTGGTTTCTCTCTGTCCTGTCAGTCAGACCTAGAGTTATGAAGCCCAATGTCACTGGACTTATTTTCTGCTAAACCATCATTCCTCATCACATATCCTTGTAAGGGAAGATTTTCCAAGTTCAGACTGCCAGCTGGAAGCTTCAAACACCAACTGCAAGTATCGGGAAGTCACAGGTCAGAAATGGTCAGCAGTGCGCCTGCACGTTCCCGATATGTGCGGCAGGTGAGCGAGGCTTCCTGCCAGCACCACAATCTCAGAACATTGGCCCTGATGTGTCCGGGGTTCTACAAGCAAATTATGGGAGTGATTTAGTGTTAACTTAGGACTCTCACTGATCTACCATTGAAACATCTCTACATTTGAAGGGCAATATTTGTTCTGAATCGCTGTTTGTGGGTTCTTGCTGTATATAAATTAGCTGCTGCAAGTGCCTACATAACAACAGTGATTGCACCTCACAAATAATTTATCAGTTGCGAACCACTTCGGGACATCGAGGATTTGATAAGGTGCTATATAAATGCAAGTTTTTCTTCTACTCAATTAGAAACATACATAAGGTAGGTTTTTGTGCTGTCATTTCTTTAACCCATGTTCTTTTAAACTGCACAGTCAATGGTTTACAAAATAAGCCACATAATGTATCGCTGTTACTCCCCCGCTCTCATAAACATGAGTTTTATCAATGATTTGAAATAAACTGGGAACATTCTGGGTCTGTGTATGTGCTATTTTTGGGTCATGTTGAAATTCCAATGGTGGCAGAGATAATGTACTGGGCAATTTCAATCTGTCCTTTTAAATTGAGTTTGGAGATAATGGCACAGTTATGTCAGGATGTGGAAATATTTCTGTAATTTTGCTCCTCTGATGAGGTAGCCTTTGTTCTTTTCCATCTGTGATGTCATACACTTACTGTTCCTTATTATCCACAATTATGAACAAAACTGAACTCAAACCATGTTAAATTGTAGGCAACAGTGCTAAAATACACTGTAAAGCCAGAGTATTATACTTTTTTAAAATTTGTACTTGGGATGTGGGAGACACCAGCAAGGCAACATTCTTTGCCCATCCCGAGCTGTCCATGGAGTCTGGGTTTGGAGTCACGTGTAGGATCAAGTGGGGTGACAGGTTCCCTTTCCTGTTAAGTTTTTATGACAAAAGAATAGCTTTGGTGGTTATTTGCATTGGCGCCAGCTCTCAAGTGACCAGATTATTGAATTTAATTTCACATCTTGTCATGGTGTAATTTGAACTCATAAGCTCTATATTGTTAGTCCAGTATCATAACACTATACTACCATACTCTAATAATGTATGCAAAAGATTTTATCCTTATTTGGCTGATAAAGGGTACATCAACGTTAGCTGTTAACATAGAAACAGGAGTAGGCCATTCAGCCCCTCAAGCCTGTTCCGCCTGTTAAAGCACTGAGAGACTTCTCCTGCTTTCACAATGCACAGCACTTCTTTCAGACAAGTTCTGTACACGTTGTTTCCTAGTAATTTCAAAGAATGAATGTTATGAAGCAGACAAAGCCTATAGACACAAATAATTTCTTAGATTGAAGGCATACCATCCTACTATTAGAACATTGTTTTTTTCCTACAAATTCCTTTTTTGATTAAATTCCTCTCATTCTTAGCCGTCAGCCCCAAATGGCCTAAGAGACTTCAAGGACAAGCAAGCGATTGTGGACAGCTACAAAATATAATTTAAAAAGCACCAGGTCACAGTGCCAGAGAGTTTCAATAAAGCAATATTACAAGGAAGATGTTACGTGTCTTAAAACTTGGATGGGAAATAAGAAGGAAAAATAAATTGAAATGGCTAGTGGAATAAAGTTTTGCTTTGGATTTATGTGTGAGATAAAGGTTGCTCACGCATACTCCTTCACTAGTTCTGATTTAGAAGTTTAATTTATTTGAAACCCACATACAACATTTAAACCCACAGTTGTTTGAGAAGTTATACCACATTGGTTCCATTTTAACAAGGAAGATTTTCTTGCTTTGCTATTTGAAGCACAACTGCAAAGGGAAGTATAAAGAACAGGTTTATAGTTTCTGCACAAACAAGAGCAATCTACTGCTCATTTGGAACAGTAAAATTATGATAATTTTTAGGGAAGGACATGAATTCAATTCTTCAAATGCTTTGATAAATCATTATGGAAGCCAAGTTATAATGTGCGTCAAACAACCAAATCTGCACCTCGTTAGTTGATGATCAATTATAGTTCCTTGATCGCAGGTTGTTCCCTAATACATAAAATGATTCATCCGTGCTCTGCATTTTGCATTCCTAGATCTGTTCAAATGGCACTGCCTTCAATACTCTTGTCATCTCCAATATCAGGCAATGTCAGAGGTTGGTCATTATTGCCCAATATTGCCTTGTCCCAGTATTGAATATGGCACAGTTAACAAAGATAATAATTGAATTTAAATTTTCAAACATGCACATATGATAAAGGAGCGCTCCAATCTTGTTGTCATTCTCTGTATAGTCATTTTGTTGAATTAAACTTTGGACAAACAGTAAGGCAAAATTTCCAATGCTTCTCAATGAAGCATTTAAATATCAGTTTAGGGTGGCCATATCATTTTATGGATTAAGAGTCCAAATGCTCTTTTGCTCACTGTCACAAATAAATTCTGTATTTTCTCCCCTCTCTATGTCGAAAGGCACTCACTTGTCCTTGGGTATAGTTCTACAGGCACCAGCTGCCATCCAGTGTCTTGCCCAAGGGGTCATTCTTCATGGTAAGCCTGGATAGAAAATGTTAACAGGCTACTTAACCATGGGGGGTCATTACAACTAATCCCAATTCTTTCCTTCCTCCAAAATCTATACAGGTAAACTTTCCACTACGGGTCAGTGCATAACAATCAACAGTGGGAATCCTGGCTGATTTTTTTTTACTCTTTCCTGAGCCCAGGTGTGCAGAGGCCAGTTGTAACTCCCCTAATTCTACCTTTGTAAACAATTTTACAACACCAAGTTATAGTCCAGCAATTTTATTTTAAATTCACAAGCTTGCGGAGACTTCCTCCTTCCTCAGGCAAATGTTTGAAATTGAAAATTTGAAACATTTGAAAAAAAAATGAAACATTTGCCTGAGGAAGGAGGAAGTCTCCGCAAGCTTGTGAATTTAAAATAAAATTGCTGGACTATAACTTGGTGTTGTAAAATTGTTTACAATTGTCAACCCCAGTCCATCACCGGCATCTCCACATCATAATTCTACCTTGGCTGAGACCACCTAACTCAGCATAAACCTTCTGGTCTGTATTGCTCTCTCCCCCATTAAGCAGTGCATTCAACAGTTCAGGCATGGAGGTGCTACATCAGCAGTAAATTAAACTCCAAGGAGTACTTTGATGATCATGGTTCAGAGGACAGAAATTGACATGTGAAGCTGCAAGAAAGAACAAACTTGCATTTCTTTAGCATCTTTCATGACCTCAGAACATCCCAAAGCACTTTACAACCAATGAAGAATAGTACTTTGGAAGTGTAGTGACTGTTGTAATGTAGGAAATGTTACACATACTACACCGACTCCAGAGCTGGAGATGTAGTTTGCTTGGAAATTGTGGGTCAGGAGTAGACAATTGTATAGAAGCAATCACAGGTGCAAATAGTTTATGGGAAAAAAAAGTGTACGAATGAGAGCAAACGTGTCCCTGACTTAAAGTTAGGCATTGTAGTGACTAAACGGCATTCTCTGATAAAGTTATGTCCTTTCCAAAAAACATCTAATTTAAAGTAAAGGCGAGCAAAATTTAAACCCCACACACGCAGTTTTCTCACTGCTAGAATCCTATTTCTGCAATCTAATAAAGGTCATGTAACGGTTTTGGTTCATTGAAGGCTATGAAGACTCCAATATTTCACCAACAATCGGTGACATTTGGAAGCCCTGGTGTTCTTTTATATAAATATATATATATTGTATAATACTGCTTCCTGCACCATCTCATCTCAAACCAGAGGGACAGGCTTATTTTTTCACCCAAATGTCATCAGGTAATGAGGAGATATTTCTTGTTTTGGAAAAGTCAGAAATTTAAATATCTGTTCCGCACATACATGTTTCATCAAGTCTCAATAAAAGGAGAACAATGTTTCCAGAAATCTCAGACATTTTTACACAAATCGTGACAAAGGGAGTTTAATTTTTTTGTACTGTTTATGATCTTACCTCTGATGTAAAATATAGTCCACCTGCCTCAAGATGTTGATGTAAACTGGACCCACTTCAGGACTTGCTATGGCAATTAGGATGTGCACCCAATAGAGCACTAGATTCTGAAAAGCCAATATTCCAAAGGCCTTATTATTATTATCATCTATAATAAGAACAAGGACGTAGAGGCACTGGAGAAAGTGCAAAGAAGATTCACAAGGATCATACCAGAACCAAAAGGATATACTTATCAAGGGGATAAGGCAGGACAGTGGAATTGAGTTAGAAGATCAGCCATGATCTTATTGCGGAGCAGGCTCGAGGGGCCATGTGGCCTATTCCTGCTCTTATTTCTTATGTTCTGCCATCAGCACAATGCAATAGCTTCTATCACTGTCATGATAGATGCTCAATGAATGCTTGGAACAACTTTGATGTACATATGTAGTGAAATATTAAAGAGTTCAACTTGACCTCCAAATCAACCAGTCAGAACTCTTGATATATTAGCAACTTCCCAGAAACACTGCATCTCAGTAAGGTCAAACCTGTCTACATTTACACAAATCAACATAATTGAGTGAAGTTCATTTCAGAACTGAAGGGAATGCATGGTAACTTTACTAAAAGCCCGATCTGATGAACTACTACTCGTTAAACATAAGTTTGTTTCTTCACCAAGTACAATGATTCTAGTGTGACTCATTAACCAAAATTAGCCATTGTATTATAGGGGGGACCATTCTGTGATTCAGTGTTCCCAGCGAGTCACCTCTGGAAATCACAGCTGTGCATCCTGTGAGTTTCCCCACTGGGAGTGCCAGATCATGTAATCACCCTTTATAGGTGGTCCTGAAGTTTAAAAAAATATAGAAAAAGTTAAAAGAAAATCCAGAAATTATATATTTACTAGCTTAGCAGGCTAATGAGGGGACTGAGATAGCCAAATAATTTTGATGCAGAGGCACAAAGGAAAACTAAAAGGAATGGGGAAAAAAAAAGAACGACTAATTTATCACTGAAGTCACAGGCTAATTATCCATAAAATAATCATTTGCCACATCAAACACTGCTGGAGAAAGACAGAGAAATATCAATTTTGTGTTTAAAATGGTAGGGTTTTCTGTTAAATAACATTACAATTAAGATTAATCCTTTAGCACTTTTTGGATGTTTCAATCGGCCTGTGAAATGGTGAAAACATCTTAAACAGATAGTTGGTTGGCAAAAAATTGCATATTGGCCTTATGCTTTATGACAGAGCTCTGCATTCCACAAAAGAGCATGTAATTAGCCCACAGCTCCCATTATGTGTGTGATTAATTAATTCATTTTCAGCTCACAGTCTGGAGTGCCTAAAACAATCACATTAAAAAAATCTCCCACTTGGTGCACGGGGGACTGATATAATATAGTGTGCCTGGCCAGCTTCCAAAACCTGTGTCTCCATCTGAACCAAAGTTTATTACAATATGGTAGAACTTGTTTATAGCAAACTACAGTTGTTCTTTTATTGCGTTTAGTAGTGGGTTAGTGCTGCCAGCAAGTGTTGCTTGGGTTTAGCGTAACCAGTGGGGGAACTCAATCAACTTGCTGGGGACTAGGAAACCCCATTTTCTACTGAAACACTTTACAAATTTCAGATTCCTTGGCTTTGCAGGTACTGTATGTGGAATGATCTGAAAGCCATGGTGAAGCTATGAAATCTTACAATGACAGATTGGAATGCATTGTTCCCACTGCGGAGGCCATGGGGAACAGTGGAATGTGCTCACAGATCAATGGATGCCTCCAGTCATAAAGTGCACAACCTCTGCCCGTACGCTGGCTGTCGCTCCTCATTGAAGTCATTCAAGTTCAGCGACAGGAAACATTCTCAGGGTCAGTCCTTTCTGGGAAATACTGTTAACTGTTTCAAGGGAGGCTCAGAAACCAAAAGCTCCATTTGTAGTGGCAGACAGAATCTGGATTCACCCTAGAATCCAATCTCCAATGTGCCACTGTTTTCTTAAAATTAAAAAGCAAATCATTAAATTACCCAGTTTCACACAGACATATTCAGCCTATGTAAAGAGTGATGTAATACTGGTGTCAATTTGGATGCTGGAAAGTACAATTTCTTCCCCCCTACACCAACCAGCGCGGTTTCCTCATCCAGTCAAAGCATCCTCTCTCTCACAGCAGCCACATGTAGCATGTCATATAGTGTGCGCAAATGGGGCAAATCCATGCCACTCACAGATTCACTTACTTAACTCAGATTACAGAGTCGTCAAACCTCTCTTTACATCAGTGCAGCAGATTGTTTTCATATTCAGGGAGTTAATTTTTTCCCCTCATTGTTAAGTTGGTCACTGTCAACATGGATGGGCAGATGACCTGTTCCTAGGCCTTTGGCAATGGCGTGGGTCAAATTGCCATCCTTCTATACAAGGAACTACTTCCCTTTGATGCTTGCCCCAATCATGTGACCTTGCAACTTCCTTTACTTCAAACTGTCAAACAGCCAGTGATGGTGAAAGTTTTAATATAATGAAATACTTTTGAGACACACTTATCACAAAAGCATTCTGTGCACTTCAATATCTATCTATATCTTTGATTATGATTCTATGTCCCTCCCTACTGTTTTCATCTCTGTATAAATCATTTTCCAAGCACTATTTTATCTCGTTCATTAAAAAAAAATTACCTCAGTGAAATAGGATCATTTTAAATGTTAGAGAAACAAAATCTAAATGTGTCTGTAATAAATTGCACAAAATAAGTTAACTCTTTATGCAGAATTCCATACCCCTGGCACATCAAATATTACAAATGATATTCTTTGAATTTAAGGGGATGTCACATTTCCTCATCTGTTTTGTCTTGATAACAATGACAAAAATCATGTTGAAATATATCATTGCTATATTTATGGATGGTATATCGAAGTACAAGGTTTACTAAACACTCAGAGATAATACCCCTTTTTATTCTCCGAGTCGCATGGATTAGTTTACTCAGCAATGGTGAGCACAACTTGTTTTTGACACATCTGTATCAATGGTTGATCTGCCTTTACAGTCTAATATTTCATTGGCTCAAAAGGTTAACTGTTGAAGATGGTTTTCAGGCAGTTACAGACTTTCAAAGTAAACGATGGAGCAGGTAAACAGAAGAAGAAAAAAGAAACTTAAAACCTAAAATAAAAGTTAACGGCGTTTAGAATAGGCAGAATAGGGGGGAAGAAAGGACTAAAATCAAAGTTAAAAATTAACTTAGACATGGAGCATGGCCACTTGGAAGAGGTACAAAAATTGAAAAAAGATAGACAGATGTGGAAGGTGGAACAAAAGAGTAATACAGCTGATGTTATTTTCTGTAAAATTGTGCTTTAGGTGCTCATTAGCTTAAGGGTAATATTACAGTAATATACAAGGCAGAAATCAGGAGTGTGATGGAATACTCTCCATTTGCCTGGACGAGTGCAGCTGCAACAACACTCAAGAAGCCCGACACCATCCAGGACAAAGCAGTCTGCTTGATCGGTACCCCTTCCACCAGTTAAACATCCACTCCCTCCACCACTGACATACCGTGACTGCAGTGTGCATTATCTACAAGATGCACTGCAGCAAGTTGCCAAGGCTTCTTCGACAGCACCTCCCAAACCCATGACTTCCACCAGCTAGAAGGACAAAGGCAGCAGGTGCATGGGAACACCCATCCCCTCCAAGTCACACACCATTTATCACCATTCCTTCATCGCTACTGTGTCAAAATCCTGGAACTCACTGCCTAACAGCACTATGGGAGCACCTTCACCACTTGGACTACAATGGTTCAAGAACAAGACCCACCACCACCTTCTCAAGGGCAAGTAGGAATGGGCAATAAATGCTAGCCGTGTCAGTGACTCCCATATCCTGAGAATGAATTAAAAAAAAGTAATTTGCTCTTGATCTTTGAGTAGCTTTGAAACTATAATATTTATACTCATTTCAGCTCACACACCGTTTTGATGCAAACAAACAAAGCCATTCATCCCAGGAGAGAGAAGTTTCCATAAACCTGCTGCAGTCTAAGAATTAAAATAAAAATATTGATCTTTTAAATTAAAAATTTTAAAATCCCATTTAATTCCTTGCACTTCAAAGCATGTCAAAAAAAAATTTCATAAAACTTGCAGTCCAAAAGATGAATTAATCCAAGCTTTAAATCTTCACCGTGGTGCTCAGTGTCCTATGTGGTGACATGATTAAATCAAATCGCAGCGAGTTACATCAAAACTACAGCACAGAAAGAGGCCATTCTGCCCAACTGATCTATGCCAGCATTTATGCTTCACACAAACATAAGAACAAGAGTAGGCCATACAGCCCCTCGAGTCTGCTCTGCCATTCAATAAGATCATGGCTGATTTCTACCTCAACTCCACTTTCCTGCCCTATTCCCATATCCCTTGATTCCCTTAGTGTCCAAAAATCTATCGAACTCAATCTTGAATATACTCAACGACTGAGCATCCACAGCCCTCTGGGGTAGAGAATTCCAAAAGTTCACAACCCTCTGAGTGAAGAAATGTTTCCTTTTCTCAGTCCTAAATGGCCAACCCCTTATCTTGAGACTATCACCCTTAGTTCTAGACTCTTCAGCCATGGGAAACAATCTCTCAATATCTACCCTGTCAAGCCCACTAAGAATTTTATACATTTCAATGAGATCACCTCTCATTCTTCTAAACTCCAGAGATTGTAGGCCCATTCTACTCAATCTCTCCTCATAGGACAACTCTCTCATCCCAGGAATCAATCAATCTAGTGAACCTTCATTGCACCCCCTCTAAAGTCAATATATCCTTCCTTAGGTAAGGAGACCAAAACTGTACACAAGTACTACAGGTGTGGTCTCACCAGAGCCCTATATAATTGCAGCAAGACCTCCTAACTCTTATACTCCAACCCTATTGCAATAAAGGCGAACATACAATTTGCCTTCCTAATTGCTTGCTGTACCTGCATGTTAACTTTTTGTGATTTGTGTACAAGGACACCCAAATCCCTCTGAATACCAACATTTCTCAGTCTCTCACCTTTTAGAAATATTCTGCTTTTCTATTCTTCCTACCAAAGTGCATAATTTCACATTTTCCCACATTATACTCCATCTGTCACCTTCTCGCCTACTCACTTAACCTGTCTATATCCCTTTGCATCCTCCTCACAGCTTACCTTCCCACCTAGCTTTGTATCATCAGCAAACTTGATACATTGCACTCAGTCGCCTCACCAAAGTCATTGATATATTGTGAACAGCTGAGGCCCAAGCACTGATCCTTGCAACACTCCAATAGTTATAGCCTGCTAACCTGAAAATGTCCCGTTTATCCCTATTTTCTGCTTTCTGTCTGTTAAACCAATCTTCTATTCTTGCTAATATATTACCCACAACCCCATGAGCCCTTATCTTGCATAACAACCTTTTATATGTGACACCTTACTGAATGCCTTTTGAAAATCCAAATATACTACATCCACTGGTTCCCCCTTATCTACCCTGCTAGTTACACCCTCAAAAAATTCTAATAGATTTGTCAAACACGATTTCCCTTTCATAAAACCGTATTGACTCTACCTAATCACTGCGATTTTCTAAGTGCCCTGTTATCACTTAATAATGGATTCCAGCATTTTCCCAATGACTGTTATCAGCCTAACTGGCCAGGGGCCTTATCCTCCCTTAGTTTGAGTAGATTATCAATTATCTTCTCCCCTTTCTATCTTAAATGCTTTAATATCTTTCTTGACCTCTTCTTCTAATGTCCTGCTCACCTTGTTAGTCTTCCTGGTAAATACAGAGGCAAAGTAACTTCAATATTTCTGCCATTTCACTGTCCTGTGAGTTTATCTTGTGCATCCCTTAGTGGCCCTATCCCTATTCTGATTTTTCTTTTGTTAATTATGTGTCTGTAGAATACTTCACTATTTCTTTTTATATTCCTTGATAATTTAATCTTATAGTTCTTCTTTGCGTCCCTAATTGTTTTTTTGACTTCTTTCCTAACCTCTTTGTATTCACTTTTGCAATCCTTTCCTTTGCTGTCTGTGTACTTAGTGTTTGCCTTTTTCTTTGGTTTCAATTTTGCCCTTATTACTTTATTCAGCCATGATGTATCATTACTGGCTAGTTTGTTCTTGCTTTTTAAGTGAGATATATTTCTCCTGAACACTATTGATCACTGTTTAGAATATTATCCACTTCTGTTCTATTTCTTTGTCTGTCAAAATGTTTTTCCCCATTTACCTGTGCTAGTTCCATTCTCATCCCTTCAAAATTAGTTTTTTTCCAGTCTATTACTTTGGTCTTTCTCAATCATTATTTGAAACTATGTTATGATTACTATTGCCTAATTGTTCCCCTATGCTTACTTCTCCAATCTATTCTGGCATCAAGTGTACTTTTTATGTAAGCCATTTGCATCCCACTTCATGCTGGTCTCCTACTTCACCATATTGCTGGAATATAGGTATCATAACGACTTTACATTTCTTTTTAAAAACAAAAGTAGCCAGGGCACTATAATGGTCCTCAGTTCCCGGGGCCTCGGGGGCAAGTGGGAAGAGAAATCAGCTCAGCTTCCCACTTCTTATCTGGTGCCCTCGACTGGAACCTCAGTCAAATGAGGACATGATTGGGCTCAGTTGTAATACCGTCCACAATCGAATGACCTGCTGACAATCACAGTCTAGACTCAGACATGGAGCATGGCCACTTGGATGAGGTACAGGAGAGCTGCTGGCACCTGTGGAACTGTACCTCACCAAGATCCAGCACCTTCAGGAGAGAAGGGGGGAGGGTGGGAGAACTAATAAAACAAACTGACTTCTAGATTAAAAATTTATAAACTAAATTAACATGTGCAGAAAGAAATAACATTTCAAAAAAATGTTCCTGACACTTGTGGCTAATCAATATGAAAGAAAGAAATTGTTTTACTACAACATCTGTAGGAGAGATAAACTGCTCCATGCAATACGTGCAATGGAACGGCTGACTAAGAGAACACAATCTGGCCTGTGTCAAAGTTACACCCAGCCTGTTGCTATAAAATGATTCCTAACTAAAAACATGATTTAAACAAACATTTGAAATTCAAGATGGAAACATTTGCTATGATTCTGCTATTAGCTAATGTATAAAAATACATAATGAGGTCATTAAGCTTTGAGTGTTGTACTTCCTTTTACACAATTGCTAAAGTAATGTTCAAAAAGCAGTATTAGGTATGAAAATGTAAAACCAAAAATGCCTTCATATTACAGACAGCTCAGTTCTTTAGCAAAGATAATACTGGAGATTGGATGGCACCCTACGTTTGACCATGTTCTCCAATGCAAATAAGCTCCCCGCCTCTAATGTCAAGCTTAAAGGCTTGTTATACAGTTATATAATGCAAAGTTTTTGACTTCATAATGACACAGATTGTGCAGAGTAATTCAGGTATGAAATTGCTTGAAGTGCACTTAGACAAGAGGTGTCAGACGATCTCCAGGGAGGTAGTATCACACTGCATTTCCTTCACTGCTATGGTAGCACAGTATGGAGCAAAGTGCAGGTACTTCTACATTGGGTTTAATGGAGTGTTAGTACTGCCCAATCCCCTTCCATGGGTCTTGCACAGCTGCCAGCAATCCCAGAGAAATCTTGCCAAGCTTGTTAAGACGGACCATTTGGGAGATTCATTTTTCTTTTAACAAACACCCAATATAAAAGCAGCTTCTAAAAAGTTCCCAGCTGGTTCTTTAAACTGCATTTTGATTTTTTTTTAAAAAACTGATAGCAGGGAGCCAGCAGAGCAGTGTGCAACTTTACAGAAAGAAGCAGCACAGAGTTTTCAGTATACCTCAGGTCTGCCGACCCTGAATAACTCAAAACAGGCTGGTACCTGTCACAAAGCAATGGCCCAGAAGTTGCTTACAAAAGAATGGTGGGCGCTGTGGCGAAACCAAGGAGCACGTTTTAGTGTTTGCACATCCGCAGACAAATGCGGAAAATCCGGAACCGGCTCCTCCTGTTTCGCCAGCGATGACAGCTTCGAATTAATGGGATATCGCCAGCTGGAATCAGTGGAAACAATGGACCAGCGCCGACTTACTCATCTGCCCAGCTGGAAAGTATGTAGTATTGCCACAAAGCAGGTATACTTAAAAATATCAGGTTGTAACTTATTGACTGCCAAATAACTGAAAATTAACTTTTAAAAATGTGGAGTCTCATTTTAATTGTTTGGTCATTAAAAAGTTTTTAAAAATTATAATTTTTTTTTACTTTTCCCTTCTGTCTCTTATTTCTCACCCTCTTTTTTTGCTGTCTATAACTGTTTTTACAAAATGCTTTTAGTATTGTACCTTTCACTTCCTGGATTTTATATTACAGCCTGCAGAAACTCTTTGCAGCTGGTCAAAAATGCTGCAATCTGATTGGTCAAGGGGAGAGAGGACTCCTCTCACTTCTCCCATGGGTCCTAGCTTCCCTGGAGCTAACGCTGGGGCTCTTCTCCACTTCCTATTAGAGGACGTGCATCCAGTAAAGACCGCGGTAAGTTAGCGGGTTAGTATAAATCTATGGAGCGGCGAGCACTGTTCGTTCGCCGTTCCGAACAATTTCTGGGCCAATACTTTGAAAACCAACAGCAGGACAGAATGGCTGTTAAAGGTTACACATGAAGGAGTTCTGGCTCTATTAATCCTGATCCCCAGAGACCAATATCTACAGTAGAAGTAGCAGCCTGGAAATGGGGCCTTCGTCAGACTGTCTTGCCCAAGAGGCCCAATGAAATAAAGAATTAAATTGTAGCACTGGTGCAATGCTGCGCACAATTCTGACCCAGCACTGAAGACACACAGAGTGAGATGCCCAAAGTCCAACTTTCTGGTCCTGTAACTGAATAGTTCTTCAAAACAGTCACTATGAGCTGGAACATGCTCAAAAACATGGGCATCCTACACCAGCATTTAACAGTGCGACACAAGTGATAGAGGCACGGAAATAATAAACCACTCTTCAGTTGTTATTGTACATGCTCTCCCTACCTACTCCACCAATGATCATCTCACATGTGGAAGTTCAGTGACAGAGCACAAGAGCAAATATCTGAATAAAATGAAACACTGGAGTTGGTGCAAAAATATATTAACATTATATAACTGCATAGAGGAGCCTATTAATAAGTTGCCCCACCAGTCCATATATCATTGTGTCTTTCAGACACCTAACAATTGACTACAATGCTTTATACACTACTCCACTTCTGCAACAGTGTGTTGCCTGTAACAGCAGCAGATAATACTCCTAATACATCTCACTGGCATCAATGAAATTCAGGTATTTAAAAGAAGAATTCACTTTTGGTTTATTCTGCAATCAGAAACAAGCAAAATTTAAATGTTAAATATTTTATGTATATTTACATAGGTTTTGAATGCTATTCTAATCACCAACTACTGGCTATAATATAAATCATAGGTAGAAGTAATATGGTTAGAAGCATGATTCTGGGGAGGGGGGCAGACTGGTCTGGTCTCTTTTCCTTTTCCTTTTCCTCCATTCAGTGCTCTATTTGTCACAAAAACTAAAGACAGCAAAGTTCAACCAATTAAGAGTAAAACAAGAGCAAATATCTGAATAAACTGAAACACTCAAGTTGGTGCAAAAACACTGCTAACAATATAATAGCATTATAAAACTGTATCAAGGGGCCTATTAATAAGTTGCCCCACCAGTCCATACATAATTGTGTCTCCTTGAATGTAGGGCAGGCCGCACAGCTGCATAGTTGGTAATGAATTGCTTTACTTCTGGAACCACAACTGCATCTTTTTTTAAATGGGATGACAAACGACAGCTTAATCATATCCCCTTAACGTAAAGTTATAGAAATGGAGCAGCAGTCCAAACCACCCTTGTTTGAACCAGCTATCTTAACTCTACAAAACAGTCCATCATAATTACTAGTGCGAAAAAACAATGTAATTCAATGAAGCTTGTTATAAAAAAATGATTGTAATGTTCCTTGAAATTCAGGAGCAGAAAAAGCATGTTTTGACAATAAATTAAATTCAGTATTAGAGGGCTGATTGATTTTTGACTCATTACTACACATTATACTTGAACAGTCAGTAAAGAATGGGCTATTTTAACAACCTTACGCTAATGCAATTGTCCACAGCTGCAACTTAAAATGAGCTTAAAGAGCTCACAGCTCTAAACTTTACTAATCAGGATAAGAAAGAAACATATATAAAAAAACTATAACCCAAAGAGCAATATCAGGATGTATACCTCATCATGCTCATGACCAGACCTGGGAGCATTCAAGGATCATGTTTGGGGCCAAACAGCAAATATTAATTTTCATTATGGTTATAGTATGAGAGGAAATCATTCTCAGTCATTCTTAAACTCTCCAGGATGTATGCAGGACAAATGTAGACCCTGCACACAATGCAAAAGGAAGTTGGAATTGAAAATCATGTGATGTGCTTCAATATTTGCACAGTTATGCTTCCTGAAGATTTCTGACACACTCACCCCCAATACAAGGCTATGTAGAATACGGTCAAATTCTAGTGTTATGCAAATAACAGTGCAACACAAGTGATAGAGGAAAGTCCAAGATGTGTCAATGCTTAAGCTTTTATTTTTAACAAACAAATTCCCCTCTCCAATTTTTTTTCTCTCCTCTTCTGACACTGACTAATGCTGGGTACAATTCCAAAGGCACTGCCCATCTCTGGTTGATCGCACTCTGATGCAATGATGATATTCTCTGTGCCTGTGATGTATTATCCCTCTTCATCCTCCTCCACCTTTGAAACCGCAATCATACCACTTTCGACCAAGGTCTCTCCTGCGTTATCCAACTCGGTGCAACTGCCCTCGTTTGGTTCCACTCTTTCCTATCCAGTTATAGCCAGAACATCTTTGGCAATGGATTCTCTTCCCATCTCCACACTGTCACATCAAGCTTCCATTCTTCCCTCCTCCTTTTCCTCATCTACATGCTACACTTTGGTGACATCATCAGCAGACGTGGAATCAGCTTCCACATGTATGCTGTTGACATCCAGCTCTTTGTGTCCACTGCCTCTCTCAACCCCTCCATTTCGATGGTACTAGAAGACTTCATGCTCAATATTAAACCTTGAATAATTTCCTCCTGCTAAATAGTGGGAAGATTTTGGCCCCAAAATTTATCCTTGCCACAGACTCCATTCCCCTCGCTGGCCACTGTCTCAGTCTGAACAAGACTGTTCACAATCTTGGCATCCTTTTTGAACCACAGCTAAGTTTCCAACCCCATATCCCCTCCATGACAAAGAACATTTACTTCCACCTCAGCAACACGCCCATCGCTGCCTCTAGCTCAGCCCCTCTCAACACAATTACTCCAGCGATCTCCAATGGTCTCATGGCTGGCCTCTCATCCTCCATCCTCCATAAACTTCAGCTGATCCAAAACTTTTCTGCCTGCACCCTATCCTGTACCAAGTCCTACTCGCCAACACCCCTGTTCTCGCTGACCTCCATTGGCTCCCGATCCCCAATGCAACGAGTTACATCGAGTCTACAGCACAGAAACAGGCCATTCGGCCCAACTGGTCTATGCCGGCATTTATGCTCCACACGACTCCACCCACCCTCTTCATCTAACCCTATCAGCATACCCTTCTATTCCTTTCTTCCTCATGTGCTAATCTAGCTTCCCCTTCCTCAACTATTCCTTGTGGTAGCAAGTTCCACATTCTTACCATTCAATGGGTAAAGAAATTTCTCGTGAATCCCCGATCAGATTTATTAGAAATTATCTTATATTTATGACCTCTAGTTTTGGACTTCCCACAAGTGGAAACATTTTCTCTATGTCTACCCTATCAAACCCTTTCATTATCTTAAAGACCTCTATCAGGTCACCCCTCAGCCTTCTCTTTTCTAGAGAAAAGAGCCCCAGCCTGTTCAACTTTTGCTGATAAGTATATCCTCTCAGTTCTAGTATGATCCTTCTGAATCTTTTTTGCATCTTCTCCAATGCCTCTATATCCTTTTCATAATATGGAGGTCAGAACTCTGCACAGTACTAGAAGTGTGGTCTAACCAAGGTTCTATACAAGTTTAACATAACTTCTCTGCTTTGAACCCCAGTGCTTGGTTTGCCTTTTTATGGCCTTATTAACCTCGGTCACTACTTTTAGCTATTTGTGCATCTGTACCCCGAGATCCCTTTGCTCCTCTACCCCATTTAGACTCTTATAATCCAAGCAGTATACGGCCTCCTTATTCTTCCTACCAAAATGCACCACCTCACACTTATCTACATTGAAATTCATCTGCCAATTCTGTAAGTTTATTAATGTCTTCTTGTATTTTGACGCATTCTTCCTTTGTATTAACTACACTCCCCAATTTGGTGTTATCAGCAAATTTTGAAACTGAACTTCCGATTTCCGAGTCCAAATCGTCAATGTAAATTGTGAACAACAGTGGTCCCAGCATCGATCCTTGTGGAACACCACTTCCCACCTTTTGCCAGTCTGATCAGCTACCCTTAATCCCGACTCTCTGTTTCCTGTTTTGTAGCCAGCTTGCAATCCATTCTGCTGCCTGTCCTCTGCTCATCCTTATGTTTAAATTCATCAGTGAGCCTGCCCCGGCCCATCTCTATAACCTCATCCAGCTCTGCAACCATGCCTCTTGAACTCTCCTTTCCTCTGATTCTAACCTCTTACTCTTCCCCCTCCCTTCAAACCACCATTGACACCTAAGCCCCATGCTCTGTAATTCCCTTCCTAAACTCGTCTATGCCTCCTTCTTTCCCTTTAAAACCCACCTCTACGATTAAGCTTTGGTCTCCTCTCCTAATCTTTTCTTCTTTGTCTTGGTGTCCATTTCTCCATAGACATGTATGAAATGCCCTGGGATGTTTTTATATGTTAAAGGCACTTTATATATGTAAGTTGTTGTTGGTATCTTGCCTGAGTGGCCATTTTTCGTGTGTGAACCTGGACAGTGAGTGTTGGCAGGTTGTTCAACCAGTAGGGGGCATCACAGCCAAGCCAGATCCTTTCTCACCTGATATTCACTTTCCTGCAGGAATCACTGAGAAGTGATCAGCAGTAGGAACCTCTTCTGGAGTTTCTCTACCTAGCCCAGTGGCTTTGAGGCCAATTATAGTATCCCTGCTGCAGAGATAAGGTAACCCATCATGACTGGGACTTGAACCTGAAACTTTCTGTACAGCTTAGTTCCAGATCAGCACCGCATTTACCATCTGGGAATGCGGCAGCTATACATTTAAGTATCAGTGACATTATTGCAGGAATTACATGCACTAGCAGAACATGAGCAGTGTCCTAGGCCCATCCATCTTCAGCTGCTTCATCAATGACCTTTCCTCCAGCATAAGGTCAGAAGTGGGGCTGTTCTCTGATGATTGTACAGTGTACAGTTCCATACACAACCCCTCAGATGATGAAGCAGTCCATGCCCGCATGCAGCAAGACCTGGACAACATCCAGGCTTGGACTGATAAGTGACAAGTAACATTCACGCCAGACAAGTGCCAGGCAATGACTATATCCAACAATTGTAAACAATTTTACAACACCAAGTTATAGTCCAGCAATTTTATTTGAAATTCACAAGCTTTCGGAGGCTTCCTCCTTCCTCACATTTACCTGAGGAAGGAGGAAGCCTCCGAAAGCTTGTGAATTTAAAATAAAATTGCTGGACTATAACTTGGTGTTGTAAAATTGTTTACAATTGTCAACCCCAGTCCATCACCGGCATCTCCACATTATATCCAACAAGAGAGTCTAACCACTTCCCCTTGACATTCAACGGCATTACCATCGCCGAATCCCCCACCATCAACATCCTGGGGGGTCATCATTGACCAGAACTTAACTGGACCAGCCACATAGATACTGTGGCTACAAGAGCAGGTCAGAGGCTGGATATTCTACGACGAGTGACTCACCTCCTGACTCCCCAAAGCCATTGCACCATCTACAAGGCACAAGTGAGGATTGTAATGGAATACTCTCCACTTGCCTGGATGAGTGCAGCTTCAACAACACTCAAGAAGCTCGACACCATCCAGGCAAAGCAACCCGCTTGATTGGCACCCCGTCCACCACCTTAAACATTCACTCCATTCACCACCGGCGCACTGTGGCTGCAGTGTGTACTATCTATAGGATTCGCTGCAGCAACTCGCCAAGGCTTCTTCGACAACACCTCCCAAATCCACAACCTCTACCACCTAGAAGGACAAGGTTAGCAGGCACATGGGAACACCACCACCTGCACTTTCCCCTCCAAGTCACACACCATCCCGACTTGAAAATATATCTCAGTTCCTTCATCATCGCTGGGTCAAAATCTTGGAACTCCCTACCTAACAGCACTGAGGGAGTACCTTCACCACAGGGAATGTAGTGGTTCAAGAAGGCGGCTCACCACCACCTTCTCAAGGGCAATTAGAGATGGCCAATAAATGCTGGCCTTGTCAGCGACGCCCACATCCCATGAATGAATAAAAAAAACATTTAAAATGTAGGTGAACGCCAAAGAATGTTGTCATCTGACCTCCTTAAAACAGTACACCATTGGAAAAGATTTCACTTATGCAGTTTTTGGACTAGCATGAAAGTTCAAACTAGGCTGCTTAAAAATCTATTTTATTCAGCAGCGTGAGGAAGAGGACAATGGCAAATTAAAACTGAGGAGATCATTTAAATGCACCTCTTTTGAGCCTGGATTAAGACAGGACAGCAGAGATGCATAAACTTACATAGTGGATGACAGTCTCCTCTAACTCATTCTTTCCCACAACTTCAAAACTGTGGAACTCCTTACTCCCTCCATCTTCCTGTCCTCCTACAATCTACAGCTGGGGCGTGTAAACTTTTTGTTTCTAATGGGCCACTTAGTTGGCTATCATCAAGCTGCATGAACCATGTCTAAACAAAGAGACTCTCAGACCCAGGTGATTTAACACTAAAATTCAAATGAACAGCATAACTTTGTTTAAAGCAAAGCCACATTAAACACTGTGACTAAATACAAATGAAAATAAAACAATGAGATTCTAGCAGTATATAGTTTATAGAATATTGTTCACCGACCCAGATCGCCTGATCTACTCCAGTAACTATGTTGCACTTACTGAGCATTACAATGCAGTTCTAAAGCCCAGATACCTGACCTATGTCCTTAACATAAAGTTTAACAAATCATTTAAATGCATTGGTACCAACATCAAAAGGAAACTTGATAGTCATGAGTACACCACTAAAGCCTATTAAAGTTCAAGCTCCTTCCTGGTCTTAACATTTAACTTTTAACCAGAGAAAGAAAACGTTTTTAAAAGCAGAAAAATAAAGAAAATAGAAGAAAACAAAACTGTCCTTAAAATGATTTTGTTGGCTTCTTGAAATGACACACTCGACTTGGCACTTGTAGGGAGTTCACTTTTCAGTCAGTGTGTTGTGTTAGCTCGGATTCTACCCTCTATTCTTGTCTAAAGCTGAGATTTAGGGAACCTGCTCTGGGAGGGACTGCAATGTCCTTTCTGACATTTGAGCTCCAAATTTTATCTAGCAATTTGCAGCCCTTTGTGGGGTTCTGCTGCATTCATAGTTCTAAATGTTCTCCAAATACTCACAGCACAGTTTTGAAATTCTTCAGCGATAAGCAACTGAACTTGTATTTCAGGCTTTGGATCATTGTTGCCCTTATCTGCGGTTAACTTTGCCATTTGGACTTCACTCGTCTCCCCTCACTATCCCTTCATCCTTGAATAACTCTTCTGATAAACTAAGCATTTGCACTGCATACCTGCCTGGGTGCTCTTGGTTCAATTCCTTCCTTCCTAAATGTAACAGTTATATCTTCTTTAGTCTTTGCAGGTTTCAAAGGAACAGTTAATTTATTCAAGGGCTGCATTACTCGATTTCTGGTTGCTTTTCTTATATTTAGGATTTATTTCAGAGTCCATATACGTTTTTTGAAAAAGGAATTAGATAGTTATTTGAAAAAGAGGAAAATTAAAGGGCATGGGAAGCAAACAGAAGAGTGGATTAGACTAGGTGGGTCATGTGGAAGAAAATACAGGCATAGATTTGATGGCCCGAATGGCCCATTCTTGTGCTGTAATATATTAAGGTCCACAAAAGAGGGAGCGGTGCTGAAAATAAATCTCCAAATTCAAACTGGTAAATCCAGCAGCAGAAGAAATATAACTGACAATAGAAACTGCATGAACTGCTGGAGGAGACATCATGGGGCTGGATTCCCAGGGTTTATGAACTGCACATAGCCCTGGACCTTTTCAAATCCAAGCTTGGTGTCACCGAACCACTGCTTCTTGATTTACCTCTTATCTCCTACCCTTTTCAACCTTGTCTGTGTCCTGTGATTATGGGCCTTCACCCTTCGCTTAGGTTTCTGAATGTAAAAATTGAGAGGTAATATAGGGGTAAAAATAACAGCACTAATGCTAATGTAATGCAAACTTCTGCCCAGTTAAGGGTGGTGGGTGTGGGGCAAAAGGAAGTCTGAAGTGCAGGCTTTCCAAGAAGAAATAAAATAATGAGTGAAGGGCATGGAAACAAAGGGTTAAACTGAAACATTTTAACTGATAAATAGCACACTATGATTGGAATTTATCATTTTATCTGATTGTCAAAGGGGTTTTAGTGCTGTAAAATGGATGATTTATTCTTTCTGCGCACCCAATGGCAGCATCAAGCACCATTGTCTTAGGACTGAGAGAAAAGCTTCCTCCACTCTGTCTTAACCAAATGCTTTAAACCAAACCTCACAAAAACATTCCCTACCATGTGACACTTCCATTTCTTGTATTTCCTGCCTCTCTGAGTAAGACTGACAACTTGAGTCAAATTGTGGGCAGTTTTATGCAGTAGGTCAACATCCTCAAATAACTGATCTGATACTGTTTAAACAGGTTTAAGGTAAGACCTTTACAGCGGGCAGAGAAAAGAGACTCAGTTTAACTGAATTTGAATGCGCGTCAGAGAGTAATGCAATAACCCACAGCACCACCAAGTTCCCAGCTCATGATTCAGATATAATCCTCTCATTTTGTGAAATATTGCTTTTCTAAGTCTACTGAAAACAAACAACTTTTAGTTTACCTGGTCTGCATCTCAAGCACGAAATATATCAAATCACAAATAGGCACAACAGTATCTGTTTTTCAGAAATAACACAAACCAGGTGATCACAACCATAAATTTTTTTTCTGCACATTTCCCTACATAACAACTGTCACTGCACTTCAAAGTAGTTAACTGTATATAAAGATCTTTGCGGTATTTGAGAGGCATGATAAGGCACTATATTAATGCAATTTTTTTAAGTTTACATTTCTTTAAATTATTATGTGTTTCAAAACTGTTCTTAATTGCCACAAAATGCGACTACAAACTAGAATGGTGGCTTTATGTGATCTGAACCCTTATTTTTTATAAAAGAACCAGTTACACATAGAGACAATTAATTGTCAACAAGGTTAGCATCAGGATTCTGTGTGTTCAATACTGTAGACCAGATTTTAGCTCCCGTTGGGAGCCATGTGGGCAGCACTCCACAGCGAGAGGCCCAGGGCCCAGCCCTCATCTGCGTAGGCCTTATCAGTCTCCCAACCAAACCCGGCAGGCAGCCCTAGCTGGCCGGTGGGCAGGAGCAGGATTTTGGGCAGCAGGGGACCACCACCGGGGACTCGAAGGAGCGTTGCTGACAGCCAGGTAAGTGTTAGGAGGAGGGTCAGAAAGTCTGGGGTAGGGGAGGCCCAAGGATTCCCCATGGAGCCCGGAGGAGCACTCCTGGCCCACAAGGGGAGAGAATTCTTTTTAAAATTACTTATCTTTCTGAGCCTCTTGTGCCCTGGATCTGCCTGATGCCTAGCTGGCCTGGTGGGGAAGCCACGACAGCTTTCCCACACAGGCCTCGGGTTAAAATCGCAGTGGGGTCCCGATGACATCATTGGAGCCTGATGTACATCTTTGAAGAAGGACTCCGCCACCTTTTGGCAGGTGTCCTGCTTGCCTGCTCAATCGAGCAGGTTAAAATCGCAACCCACACGGGAAGGCAGTGGGATTGGAGGGGGTAAGTGGCTGCGGCCGTTTTAACTGCCTGCTCACACTGATCTCACCGGGCTGGCAGGGTTAAAATCGACCCTTCTATGGGACAAACACTGAGTTGCAGTGGGTTTTCCAATCCTTTCGGCGTGAAATAAAGTAAAGCGCAGAAGAGACACGTTGGGGTGAGCTTTTACTTTTACCACTGGGCGGAAAACAGGCAGTAACGGAAATGAAAACCGGGTGATGTGCAAAACAGGCGGCTGATCCATTTTCCTCCCTGCAGTAAAAGTGAAAATTCACCCCAAGGTGACAAAACTCCCAAAATATACAGAGTTGATCATTGCTGTTAAATGATGACTTATAAAAAAAAGTCTCCCCGATGGCTCAGCTGTAAAATAAATGAGTAACTGAGCCGTACAGACCAGCAAGTCCCCAGTTTGGTCTGAGTGAAGTGATGTCAGCCACGGCAGCAACGGAGATCTAACAATTGGCTTTAGCATCCCTGGGTGAGGGAGTGAAAATCAGCTGACTAATCAGTAACCTCTCCTGATAGTTTGTTTGTGTGGATGTTGGATGAGAACATGGTTGAGCTCATGTGTCACACTCCCTGGGGTCAAATAATTGACCAACACTCTCTATCAGGACTCAAGCATACATAATAATTACTTACGCAAGGTACCAGAAGGCAACTGATAACCATGGGAGCATAACTCAGCAATGAATCAATGCCTTCAGGACAGACAAAAAAAATGAAGGCCTCGGTATTAACCACCCCCCCCCACCCCGCCCCCATGATGGTGGGAGGTCGTGGGGGGGTTAATATCGAGGCCTTAGTTTTGGTTAGGGGAATGCGTCCCAACCCGCCGGGTATGCGCCCATTGTCATTTTCACGGGTTTCATGGCGTGCGAGTGTCCCATCTTGAAGAGGCGGGGCACTTCATTAACATATTTATATCAGGCTCCTACAGTGAAATTGGGAGCCTGATTTAAATTTAACAGTTGCCGGCCAGGATTTCCAGGGCTTGGGAAGCCCGACAGCGAAAGAGAGGCAGGAGCTGCTCGCTCCAGAAGATAAATGCTTTCTATAGAACTCCTTGAGGGCCAGGAGGAGCAAGAGTGCTCCCCCCGACCCCTCAAGGAAACCTGCGTCCTCCCTTCTGCTGATCACGGCCTCTCTGTATCCCCTGCCGCGATCGGCAACCCCCCCCCCGCAAAGCCCCAATCTGCAGCCTGCCCCGCCATCACGATTGCCGGGGACTGTCCCCACGAGTCCTTGGCTGCGGCCTCCTGCTGCTGGTTTTCCTGCCCGGCAGCCAACCAAGTCTGTCAATTTGGCCGTCTGCTGTCGGGAAATGGAAGAAAAAAAATTAGAACGAGATCCTGCTGTTAAATCCTGCAAGACCTCAGTGTCCCTGGGTTTCCCCCACGCTACCGCGTTCCCCCAGAGCCTCTCCGCCTCTCCGTAAATACCGGGGCCTAAGTGTTTGCACAAGCCTTAAAAGTAAAAGATCACCTTCCAAATTACTGACTGGAGTTCATAACCTCCACAGTTCCAGCTATATGTTCAATTCCACTGGATCACAGAGAGTTTGAATACCTGGGCTGTTAAAGGATTCCAGTCTGGCATAAGGTTGGTGATCATTTACAAAAACATTGCAACATCAGTTTAAAGGAGCTCTGTGAGGTTTAATGGCATAATGTCTCACCATCTTCACCTCCTACAAAACTTCACAACGTCATAGAGCTTCAAGATTATAGTTTCACCACTGCCCAAAGAGATTTCAAACATGCCTGACTTCACGGAAGCAGTTGTGATGCGGAACAGTGAAATGCAGAATATTCAGAGGATGCATCATATAAATTCTTCTGATGTTTAATTTCATGAAAAGGCATTTGACAAACTTTTTTGGGAGGGGTTAGAAATAAAAAACATAGATTGCACCTTCGCCATTTTTGTCATGATTTAGTCATCAAGCTGTGTGTTTATAAACTAGCAACTAGAATGTTTACCAAACATATCCCTTTAAATGTTTTTTTCTCTCTCACACAAGGAAATACAACGAAATATGCTGCAGCACAAGAGTCTGCTGTAACTGGCTTGAGCTCAGTCTTGTAAGAGGCATCTCTGAGGCAGATCATGATCTCAACCAAGTGATGTTATTCAGAACAGGGCAGGTGTTTCACGTCTTGTTATAGGGGTTCCTGAGAACTGGATACTATACAATGCCAATCATTGGCAAATTAATTAAATCCACACACCGGTGGCAGATAATAAGAAGGCAGCGTCTGACCTAAACAGCTGTTATTGCTAGGTATAATTGCCACGCTCAAATCATTACACTAGGTATTTCAGAATCACCACAGACTCATCTTATCTGTACCTGCTGTTACAGCAAGGATGTAAATATGTTCAACACAGCACAGATGAATAGACTTGCAATTAAAAGTTTAAAAAAAATACTTAATCGATTCAGATTATGTGCAACTGGCCAACACAAGATATTGGCAACAGGGCAATTAGCAGAAAATCTCTTTCACGAGATGAGTGGACCCCCAATGCGGTTCATATTGAGTATTTACCAACCAAATGGCATGTTCAACAATTGTTTGGACATAGTCAGAATACTACTTCATTCAAAATAGATGAAACATAAATACGCACTGTGACAAGCTTAAAGAAAAAATTGGCAGATGTTTTTGGGCCATTCTGTTTATAAACAAAGTTTGAAGCAACTTCTAACTCTAACCTGTGCCAAATTGGCTTTACTGCAATTTTAGAAATCAAACTAATCTGGTACGATTTGGACTTTGAAATATCTGAGCACATATCTAGGCTGACACTTCAAAGCAGTACCGAGGGAGTGCTGCACTATCAGAGGTGCTGTCTTTCAGGTGAGACGTTACACCTAGGCCGTCTGCCCTCTCGAGTGGATGTAAAAGATCCCAAGACACTTTTTGATGAAGAGTTGGGGAGCTCTCCCAATGTCCTGGCCAACATTCATCCCTCAACCACCACGACCACCACCAAAAACAGGTAATCTGGTCAATTATTTCACCTTGCTGTGCTGTCCTGTTTCCCTACATGACTACATTGCAACAGTACTTTGTTGACTGTGAAGCACTTTGGAACATCTTGAGGTCGTGAAAGGTACTATATAAATGCAAGTCCTTTCTTTCTTTAATAGAGGCACCTAATTGAAGGGCCAAGCCCATAGTGCAAAACTCCAAGGTTGAAAAGAGAAGACAAATAAATCAAAATGTTGTGGTTAGATGGCACCAGGTTTCTGATGCAGACTCACACATTCTGCACACTTGGGATGCACACACACTTAGGGTAACAGTAAGTTATAGGGTACTTACACAAAATGTTTAAGTCATGTTGAGCTGTTAGCATTCTTTCAGCATAGTACACCATATGGAAACCTGGGGAAAGGGAGCAGATGCTTCTACCTTGCAGTTTGCGTTATCTTTTATAGTCTTGCATATTTACTGGAAGAGCTGATTGTTGCTGGGGTGCGGTTATTCAGGTGCCAGCCATCCTCTGATAACTCATCCAAGTGATCATTCTTAATGTGCCTGCCTTGGCAGTGAGTTTTAGTGAGCTATTTGATAATGGGGGTGCACTGTAGCCAAGCCCAATTCTATCACCTGATGTACACTCACATGCACTTCTCAACAGCAGTCACTGCAAAGCAACTAGGAGCCAGCAACCAGAGCTAATATTTTCTCTCTCACTATTCCAACAATATTGAGGAAGCATGTCAAGAGAATATTCCCAGGCTTTTCTTAAAGGGAATATCACATTTTCTTGGAGAGGGGAATCTTCATGATACAGATACCGCAATATATACAATGTATAGAGGGTATTCAATGAGAATGAGGTCATATAGTATTCATCAGAAGAGGTAAACTGCCCTCAACTCATAAGCATCAAAGATGGAAGCAAATTACTTAGGGCTGCCTCACAACTATCGTCATCAAGCATTTTACTTACATGCCTGCTTTTTAACTTATTATGATTTAATCTTTTTCCTCCCTCCCTAGTTATGCCACAATCTTTCATATTATCAGATGTAAAGAATCTTACAACACCAGGTTATAGTCCAACGATTTTATTTGAAAATCACAAGCTTTCGGAGGCTTTCTCCTTCGTCAGGTGAATGTGGGAATCCTTGAACGTTTCGCATTTATATTCAGAGAACAATACCTGGTGATTACAGATAATCTTTCCAACTGCCCGTTGTCAAGGCCATCAAAGTGTTCAGACAGAGAGGTGTTACCTACAGGACCACCGAATATACAAACGGCCAGAACACAAGACAGAGAGAGAGAGGGAGAAACATCCGAAAGGAAGAGAAAGACAGAGAATGACACGTTGTATTAAAAACAGATAACATTTATTCGCTGATGGGGTTACGTGTAGCGTGACATGAACCCAAGATCCCGGTTGAGGCGTCCTCATGGGTGCGGAACTTGGCTATCAATTTCTGCTCGACGATTTTGCGTTGTCATGTGTCTCGAAGGCCGCCTTGGAGAACGCTTACCCGAAGATCGGTGGCTGAATGTCCTTGACTGCTGAAGTGTTCCCTGAATGGGAGGGAACCCTTCTGCCTGGCGATTGTTGCGCGGTCAATCGCCAGACAGGAGGGTTCCCTCCCAGTCGGGGAACACTTCAGCAGTCAAGGACATTCAGCCACCGATCTTCGGGTAAGCGTTCTCCAAGGCGGCCTTCGAGACACATGACAACGCAAAATCGTCGAGCAGAAATTGATAGCCAAGTTCTGCACCCATGAGGACGGTCTCAACCGGGATCTTGGGTTCATGTCACGCTACACGTAACCCCACCAGCGAATAAAAGTTATCTGTTTTTAATACAACGGGTCATTCTCTGTCTTTCTCTTCCTTTCGGATGTTTCTCCCTCTCTCTGACTTGTGTTCTGGCCGTTTGTATATTCGGTGGTCCTGTAGGTAACACCTCTCTGTCTGAACACTTTGATTGCCTTGACAACGGGCAGTTGGAAAGATTATCTGTAATCACCAGGTATTGTTCTCTGAATATAAATGCGAAACGTTCAAGGATTCCCACATTCACCTGACGAAGGAGAAAGCCTCCGAAAGCTTGTGATTTTCAAATAAAATCGTTGGACTATAACCTGGTGTTGTAAGATTCTTTACATCTGTCAACCCCAGTCCATCACCGGCATCTCCACATCATTTCATATCATCATACAGGTAGCTCAATGGTTCGGACCATGAAGGGTTATTATTTGTGATGGCAGGAATCAGATATGATGCGTAGCAGTGGGGAATTTTGTGGCACAATTTTACTCTTTGTACAGTTCTGCACAAATTTGTTTTGCATACATTTAAGCAGTGGCTTGTATTGTAATGCCAGGCAGGATTGTGTGGGCTAATGGCTGTAAAATATTGGCAAACATAAGGTGATGCTGTGGACTCATACTATGTCTTTCTCTTTCTCCCATCAGAGCCAAACAGAAGATCTGAGAGTAACAATTGTGGAGGCGGATAGTTGAGAAAACTATCTTCCCACATGCAGTCAAAAAACAAACCAAGCAGTCTTGCACTTGCTCTCACAGTTGGAAAGCACTGCCAGTAACCATGGTAACTCCCTTGCCATGATTGCCCCTAAGCAATCTGGAGTGTAAGCAGTACAAAATAAAAATCACTGCTGCTACACAGCTCGGCTGCCACGTAAAAAGACTTGTAGAACCCAAAGCAAACTTATCCAACCACCATCAGAATAAAACAGAACCAAACCGAGCTCTCCACCAAGGTCAAGTTCCAATGATCAGTATGTGCACACACTCCATCTTCTTGAATGACCAAATGGTAAATGAGAATGTGATGAGCACCATGTTGAGAACTGCCTCACAGGATTCTGGGACACTACTGCAGCTGCACCACCTGACACAGCAAAAACATCAAACAACAACACACCATTTCATTTTTAATACAAAAGCTATACAAGTATATAACTATTATACTGTACTGCATATAATGTTTCTCAATACCACATTAATTTTATTTATATTAAGACCTGTATGACTGACTTATGACTTTCAATGCTTCTGAGACATGCAGTTTCCTTCAATCACTAGATAAGCAGTAACCTTGCTCAGAAACTGTGAAGTGAAACCAAATTAGGGGAAGGCAAGATTTGATTTTTAAACCTTGGAGATTATAGGAGGGAGAGAAGATTTGTGAAAGGTAAGAACTTCCACAGTTTTGAGATGCTGGAGGAGATGAATCATATATTTTTATCTCACTGACAATATATCTCCACCAAATGCACAAATTAGAACGTTCCTAAACTATAGAGGTTTGAAGTCCTGCTAATTAGTATTTTGATAGGCAGGAATAAACTGAACCAAAGAAAATCTGTCAGCATTTACTATCCCCAATTATAATTCCTTATATATAAAAGAAAACCCTCACTGAGAACATTGCTTCCACCTTTGGTGCAATATAAAGCTGTAGTGAAGCACAGAAATGCTATGAGATTTTAGCCAGTTAACTGTACGCAAGCTTTGAGACTTAAAGCATTAATCAAAGCATCTTTACTGCATTAAACAGACAGTATTTAATAAAAACCCAAGATCCAATCTAAACAACTTCCTTCTTGTTGAATAATCTTCAATCATTCCTGGCGATTTGCTTTGCGCAAATTCTAATCTAAATAGATGATGCCAACATACATTAATGTTTAATGATGGACAGAAAAACTTGGATGCTTTTTAAAAATAATTTGTGGTGGAATATTGTGTGCTGTAATATTGTGTGCTGTCCAAGGCGAGAGAGGTCAGTGTGGAGAATGGAAAATGCTTTTTTATCCGATACTATCGAAACCTTTTAGATAAGGTACATAACGAAACAGTCAGAAGATAAATCTTTCTCTATTTTTAATAGAGAAGTGTTTTTATTAATACACTTTGTTACCTGGTCTAAGAACGTAGGACCATGAATAGGTCATTCAGCCCCTCGAGTCTGCTCTGCCATTCAATTAGATCATGGCTGATCTGAACCTCAACTCCATTTTCCTGCCTTTGATCCATATCAATTGATACCTTAACAAAAATCTATCTTTCTTAGTCTTGAAAGCTCCAATTGGCCCCCAGCATCCACAGCCTTTTGGGGGTGGGAAGTCCAGATTGCTTCTACCCTTTGTGTGAAAACGTGCTTCCTGATTTCCCTCCTAAATAGCCTCATTCCCTTGTTCTTGAATCCTCAACCAGAGGAAATAGTTTCTCTGTATCTACTTTAATGAATCCTCTTAACATTTTGAATATTTCGATCAGATGACCCCTCAATCTTCTATACTCAAGTTTATGCAACCTGTCCTCATAATTTAACCCTTTCAGCCCCAGTATCATTCTGGTGAATCAGTGCTGCACTCCTCTAAGGCCAGTATATCCTTCCTGAGATGTGGTGCACAGTACTGAATGCAGTACTCGAGATGGGGTCTGACCAAGGCTCTATACAACTGAGGCACAACTTCCTCCCCTTTGTAAACCAGCCCCCTTGAGATAAAGGTCGACATTCCATTCGCCTTTTTGATTGCTTTTTGTACCTATCTACTAGCTTTAAATGTTTTGTGTACTTGGACTTCCAAATTTCATTGCTCCTTTACAGTTCCTTGTTTCTCACCATTTAGATAATACTCCGATTTATCTTTCTTAGGTCCAAAGTGGATGACCTCACACTTGCCCACATTAAACTCCAACTGCCATAGTTTTGTCCACTCAAGTAATCTGTCGATGTCTCTTTGCAACTTTCTGCTCTTGTCTGCATTACTTACCGTTCCTTCAAATTTAGTGTCATCTTCATAGAAACAGAAAATAGGAGCAAGAGTAGGCCATTCGGCCATGGCTGATCGTCTAACTCAATACCCTGTTCCCGCTTTTTCCCCATATCCCTTGATCCCTTTAGCATTAAGAAACATATCTATCTCCATCTTAAATACATTTAATGACTTGGCCTCCACTGCCTTCTGCGGTAGAGAACTCCACAGGTTCACCACCCTCTGAGTGAAGAAATTTCTCCTAATCTCGGTTCTAAATGGCATACCTTGTATCCTGAGACTGTGACCCCTGGTTCTGGACTCCTGAGCCATCGGGAACATCCTCCCTGCATCTAGTCTGTCTCGTCCTGTTAGAATTTTATATGTTTCGATGAGATCACCTCTCATTCTTCTAAACTCTAGTGAATATAGGCCTAGTCGACCCAATCTCTCCTCATACGTCAGTCCTGCTATCCCAGGAATCAGTCTGGTAAACCTTCGTTGCACTCCCTCCATGGCATGGACATCCTTCCTCAGATAAGGAGACCAAAACTGCACACAATACTCCAGATGTGGTCTCACCAAGGCCCTGTACAACTGCAGTAAGACATCCCTGCTCCTGTATTCAAATCCTCGTTCAATGAACGCCAACATACCATTCGCCTTCCTAACTGCTTGCTGCACCTGAATGCTCGCTTTCAGCGACTGGTGTACAAGGACACCCAGGTCTCGTTGCACCTCCCCTTTTCCCAATCTATCACCATTCAGATAACAATCTGTCTTTCTGTTTTTACAACCAAAGTGGATAATCTCACATTTATCCACATTATACTGCATCTGCCATGTTCTTGCCCACTCACCCAACTTGTCTAAATCACATTGGAGCCTCTTTGCATCCTCCTCACAGCTCACATTCCACCCCAGCTTTGTGTCATCTGCAAACTTGGAAATGTTACACTCCGTTCCCTCATCCAAATCATTGATATATATTGTGAATAGCCGGGGCCCAAGCACTGATCCCTGCGGTACCCCACTAGTCACTGCCGGTCACCACGAAAAAGACCCATTTATTCCTACTCTCTGTTTTCTGTCTGTTAACCAATTTTCAATCCATGCCAGTATATTCCCCCCAATCCCATGTGCTTTAATTTTGCACACTAACCTCTTGTGTGGGACCTTATCAAAAGCCTTCTGAAAATCCAAGTACTCCACATCCACTGGTTCTCCCCTATCTATTTTACTAGTTACATCCTCAAAAAACTCCAGTAGATTTGTTCAGCATGATTTCCCTTTCATAAACCCATGCTGACTTTGTCCAATCTCATTAATGCCTTCCAAGTATTCTGTTATCACATCTTTTATAATGGACTCCAGCATTTTCCACTGATGTTAGGCTAACTGGTCTGTAATTCCCTGTTTTTTCTCTCCCTCCTTTTTTAAATAGTGGGGTTACATTTGCCACCCTCCAATCTGTAGGAACCGTTCCAGAGTCTATAGAATTTTGGAAGATGACCACCAATGCATCCACTATTTCCAGGGCCACTTCCTTTAGTACTCTGGGATGTAGATTATCAGGCCCCGAGGATTTGTCAGCCTTTAGCCCCATTAATTTCCCTAGCACTATTTTTTTACTAATACTGATTTCCTTCAGTTCCTCCCTCTCACTAGACCCTTGGCTCCCTAACATTTCTGCGAGGTTATTTGTGTCCTCCTTTGTGAAGACAGAACCAAAGTATGTGTTTAATTGTTCTGCCATTTCTTTGTTCCCCATTATAATTTCCCCCATTTCTGACTGTAAGGGACCTACATTTGCCTTCACTAATCTTTTTCTCTTGACATATTTATAGAAGCTTTTACAGTCAGTTTTTATGTTCCTTGCTAGTTTACTCTCATACTCTATTTTCCCCCTCTTAATCAATCTCTTTGTTCTCCTTTGCTGAATTGTAAACTGCTCCCAATCCTCAGGCTTGCTGCTTTTTCTGGCAATTTTATATGTCTCCTCTTTGGATCTAATACTATCCCTAATTTCTTTTGTAAGCCTCGTTGAGCCACCTTTCCTGTTTTATTTTTGCGCCAGACAGGAATGAATAATTGTTGTAATTCCTGCACACGTTCTTTAAATATTAGCCATTGCCTATCTACCGTCATCCCTTTCAGTAAAGTTCCCCAATCTATCCTAGCCAATTCATACCTCATACTTTAATAATTTCATTTACTTAGATTCAGGACCCTAGTTTCGGATTCGACTACTTCGCTCTCCATCTTAATGAGGAATTCTATCATGTTATGCCGTCTTAATGAGGAATTCTATCATGTTATTGGACATTCAAAATTGGACATACAACTCTCTATTCCTTCATCTAAGTCATTAATAAATATGGTGAAAAGTTAAGGCCCCAGAACAAATCCCTGGGGAACACCACTTGTCACATCCCGCCAATCAGAGTAAATATCCTTTATTCCCACTCTCTGTCTCCTACCTCCCAACCAATTTCCAAACCAAGTCAAAAGGCTACCTCCAATTCCATGCGGTCTCATTTTTGTCAATATTCTTTTGTATGGAACCTTATCGAATGCCTTCTGGAAGTCCATATAGATAACATCCATAGACACTCCCTTATCTACCTTACTGGTGACCTCGTCAAGAAATTCAACTAGATTTGTCAGACATAACTTACCTTCAACAAAGCCATTTGCTCAAGTGCTCAGTCACTCTATCCTTAATGACAAATTCTAGTAGTTTCCCCAGAACTGATGTTAAACTGTAGTTACCTACTTTCTCTCCCCCACCCTTCTTAAATAATGGAGCGACATTAACAATTTTCCAGTCTAAGGGCACAATTCCCGAATCAAGAAAGCTTTGAAAGATTGCAACTAACTCCAAATGTCACTTCAGTTCTTCATTGTAATATTAAGTAAAACTAATCATTGACCGTATACAAGGGCTAAAAACCAGATTCACTCAGAATGGACAGTTATTTAAATTTTTCTGATCATGGTCATTTTTTTGAATTTATTTCTCAACCTGTCTGAATCAAATTGGAAAATCCATCTGAAGCTGAACGGCCATGTAAGAATGCATTATGGTTTATGAAATTTACATTGTGTCATTGCTATAATACATTTATTATTTTACTGTATAATAAATATATTTGGCAATTCAAGCCTAAGTCACGTCCAGTGAAGTGTTCATTCTGCCATGCACCAAAGTCATGGAAGATCACATGAGGGCAATGACAATACCAGTAAGCCGAAATAAAGTGAAGAGTTCTTTGTTCGATCCATGGGCAGGCCCAGATATCTGAGCAAGTGAGAGCACTCTCGGGGAGCTCACTTAAAAGAATGGTCCAATGCTCCTAGCCTCCTCACCCTCTCCCAAAAATCTAAAATAAGAATTAAAAAAAACACCAAAACTTAACAGGAATGATATGTAATTTTATTCACCAGGAAAAGAAGTCGAAATGCAATTAACAAAAGGAACACGAGCAACCTGAGCAGTGAGGTGATATCTTGCACAAGGCTCTGCCCCACAAAACATCTGGAGGCTAATAAGGTGGTTAATCAAGTGTGTGAATGGTGGAGATTCCATTGTAATCTTTGTGTGACAAGCAGGTTCGTCATCGGGTAATTGTTACTTGAGAAACTTCCCAACAGTGACGTTCTGATCCATGTGAATTGCATCACTTTAGAACCACTGTCCTACACATCATTCTCATATCTAGGTGAAGAGTAAGTGACCAGTTTCTCATGGTTACTTTTGAACTCTCTGCCAGAAGATCTGCAAAAGTAATGCAACTTACGTTCAGATTTTTCCTCTCTCCCTTCTGGGGAAAACACCTCACTCCATTCACAGTATCTCTGAGAGACAGAATACTCACCAAATGAAGAATTACTTGGGGGAAAGGGGAGAGATGAGAACCTTTGCCTCTCCACTCTGTGGCACAGTATGCTAATAGACCAACATGCTATTCCACTAGGCTACCCAGCCAAAATCGTCAATAGCTGATTTGTACTATGCTCTTATCTAGCATTGATATGAAGTCATGCAAGATAGTAACCAAGAGAGAAACAATTATGAGTGGTGCATGAGAAAGGCAAAGTAAGTCTTGAAATTGGTGCCATTCAATTGAAGCTGTACCTGCAATCACTTTACTGCCTGTGTTGACATGGTTAGTGCTTATAAGAACACAAAACGATCATGGAACAAGAAAGACCATCAAGCCAGTTCCTTCCATAAGCCTGTTCTTTCCACAAGCCATGAATAATCCAATCTATCATCAAATTTACCTGACCCACTAAGTCTCCCTAAGAGGGGTTCTTCTGTCACCCCCTTCCAAGATTGAGAGTGGTAGCCTTTCAGTCTGAAGGTCATGGGACCACTCCAGAGAGTTGAGCACGTAATGTAGGCTGGCACTCCAGTGCAGTACTGAAGGAGTGCTGCACTGTCAGAGGTGTCGTCTTTTGGATGTGACGTTAAACCAAGATCCCGTCTGACCTCTCAGGTGAATGTACAGGATCCCACTGCAATATTCAAGGAAGAACAGGAGAGTTCTCCTGGTGTCCAGGCCAAGATTTATCCCTCAACCAACACCAAAAACAGATTTATTTATTTCTAAAACATTAAATACATAAATAATATATAAAACACTAGCGGCAGGAGGCCGGAGCCGAGGGCCCTTGAGAACGGTGCCCAGAACTGGGAAGGAAGCCCCGGGCAGCGATCGGGGGTGGGGGGGGCGGGGGCGAAGAGTTGGTGATCAGGTGGGCTGTGGGGGGGCGGGGTGGTCGGCGATTGGGAGGGCTGTGTGGTGCTTGGCAATCAGGAGTGCTGAGAGGTGGGGGGTGGGGGGTGGAGGCTGGAGATCCAGGGTGGGGAGGCCGAAGGCTTCCTTGAGGGACCTGGGAGGAGCACTCTTGCTCGGGCCTCCCCCTCAGTTACTATTAAAGTTAAGCTATGGCGTTGATTATGTCATCAGGCCACGACTTTAGTATGTTAATTAGGCCCCTGCCTGCCTTTTGTGGGAGCCTCGTCTGTGGTCTGACTCCTGCACTTTAAAATCTAAAGGGACGGGAATGGGGTCAGGTTGCCCGATTCTGATATTTTATCCCCGATCCTCGCCAGTAAAATTAAGAATACTGGCAAGTAACATTAAGGAAAACCCAAAAATGTTTTATAAATACATAAAGAGCTAGAGGATAACTAAGGAGCCTATTAGAGACCAAAAAGGTAACCTATGTGTGGAGGGGGAAGATGTGGGTATGGTTTTTAATGAATACTTTGCATCTGTCTTAACGAAGGGGGATGATGCAGAGATTGTAATTAAGGAGGAGCAGTGTGAAATATTGTATGGGATAAGCATAGTGAGAGAGGAAGTATTAACGGGTTTAGCATCTTTGAAAGTAGATAAATCACCAGGCCCGGATGAAATGTATCCCAGGCTGTTAAAAGAAGTAAGGGAGGAAATAGCAGAGGCTCTGACCATCATTTTCCAAATCTCCCTGGCTACAAGTGTGGTGCCAGAAGATTGGAGGACTGCTAACATTGTACCGTTGTTTAAAAAGGGAGAAAGGGATAGACCGAGTAATTATAAGCCAGTCATTCCAACTTTGGTGGTGGGCAAATTCTGAGGGACAGTATAAACTGTCATTTAGAAAGGCACAGATTAATAAAGGACAGATATGGGAAAGTTATATCTGACTAACCTGATTGAATTTTTTGAGGAGGGTCGATGAGGGTAGTACATTTGATATAGTTTAGATGGATTTTAGCAAGGCTTTTGACAAGGTCCCTTGGCAAACTGGTCAAAAAAGTAAAAGCCCATGGGATCCAAGGGTAAGTGGCAAATTGGATCCAAAATTGGCTCAGTGGCAGGAAGCAAAGGTAAACAATTTTACAACACCAAGTTATAGTCCAGCAATTTTATTTTAAATTCACAAGCTTTCGGAGGCTTCCTCCTTCGTCAGGTGACGAAGGAGGAAGCCTCCGAAAGCTTGTGAATTTAAAATAAAATTGCTGGACTATAACTTGGTGTTGTAAAATTGTTTACAATTGTCAACCCCAGTCCATCACCGGCATCTCCACATCAGGAAGCAAAGGGTAATGGTCGACGGGTGTCTTTGTGACTGGAAGGCTGTTTCCAGTGGGGTTCCGCAAAGATGGAGGGGGGACAAAGATCGGTGGGGGAGAGACATCAGAGAGGGAGATATCGGAGGGGGGGGAAGACATCGGAGAGGGAGACATCGGCAGGGGGAGAGACATCGGACATTGGAACGGTGGGGGGGGTGGTGCAGGTGACATAATTTCAAAGGTAGGTTTATTTATTTTATTAATTTGTGAAATGTTATTTTATTTCATTTATTTACTTTATTTTTGACTGATCCGGCCCTTCACACCCAGACCAAGTGTGAAGTGGAAGCCATAGGAAAGCCGCCAAGTAAGTTGAAAATCGTTTTAATCACCTAATATGTAAAAAATAAAGTACCTTAATTTCCTCAATGAGGTACATTTGCTTCTTTAAATATCATCCCACCGGCTTTAATTGCTGGCAGGACTTCCGGGTTTGGGAACGGCGCTCGCACCCAGATGCGTCTTTATGAGACGCGGAAGTCGACGCGTTGGAGCCGGGTTCGTTTACTGCTCCTCATTTCCCCGATTTTTATAGCCCCCCGACTTCCCCAACACACCCACACTTCCAAATTAAAATTGAGCCCAAAGAGTCTGCAAAGGGATATATACAGGTTAAGTGAGTGGGCAAGAAGGTGCCAGATGAAGTATAATGTGGGGAAATGTGAGGTTATTCACTTTGGTAGGAAGAATAGAAATACAGAATATTTTTTAAATGGTGAAAACGTATTAAATGTTGGTGTCCAGAGAGACTTGGGTATCCTGGTACAAGAAAAACAAAAAGTTAGCATGCAGGTACAGCAGGCAATTAGGAAGGCAAATGGCACGTCAGTTTTTATTGCATGGGGTTTGGAGTACAAGAGTAAGGAAGTCATGCTACAATTGTACAGGGCTTTGCATACAGTTTTGGTCTCCTTATCTAAGGAAGGATATACTTGCCTTAGGGACGGTGCAACGAAGGTTCACTAAAATAATTCCTGCGATGAGACGATTGTCCTAGGAGGAGAGGTTGAGTAAAGTGGGCCGACACTCTCTGGAGTTTAGAAGAATGAGAGGTGATCTCATTGAAACATAAAAGATTCTGAGGGGGCTTGACAAGGTAGAGGCTGAGAGGTTGTTTCCCCAGGCTGGAGAGTCTAGAACTAGAGTGCATAGTATCAGGATAAGGGGTCGGCCTTTTAAGATTGAGATGAGGAGGAATTTCTTCACTCAGAATTCTCTTTGGAATTCTCTACCCAAAGGGCTGTGGATGCTGAGTCGTTGAGTATATTCAAGGCTGAGATAGATAGATTTTTGGACTCGAGGGAAATCAAGGGATATGGGGATCGGGCAGGAAAGTAGAGTTGAGGTTGAAGATCAGCCGTGATCTTATTGAATGGCGAAGCAGGCTCGAGGGGCTGTTTGGCCTACTCCTGCTCCTATTTCTTATGTTCTTATGTATTCATCACTATTTTATTGTTAAAAACAGCCAGAAAGTGAATACATTAAACTGACACGAACTGCAGCTGTAAATACCTTCCCAGCATGTGGGAAAAACAACTTTTAACAGCAGAATCATCTCCTGTTCACCATCTGTAAGTGGGCCAATAGATGCACTGTTGCTCGAGCCAACAATTCAGTTCATTCTATGGGTGCATCTAGAGACCAAAACCAACACTGAAACAGCTAGACAGTAAATAAAACTGCTGTACCTGTCACAGACACTGTCAGGGCTAATCAAATTTACCAGTTACCAGTCTCTGTATATTTAGGTGCTAATTAGTGCAAATTACTTCTACAAATGCCAACTTTTGATATTTTGAATTTAAGAATACTTTTCTTGAGAAAGATTTATTGCACCTTATCAATGAGCCAAGTTAGAATTTGGTAGACAATGTACTGATGGATAATACAGATTGCTATTCACGAGAAAGGTTGAATTCTGGTCATTGAACATTGAGATGATAAAATAATGCAAAAACCCTCATTGTTTTATTAAATTCAAAAAGAGGCCTAGGGAAGGAGCACTGCAAATTGATTTGTTCTGCTTGGCTTGCTCCTGAAGAAGCCATCCACATTGCTCTTGCGTTTTTCTAAGTAATCATGAAATTCTGTTGCCCCAAGCAACTTATAAATACAAATATACATTGAAAACCATTTTTTAAGCATCAGAGAACTAGGCACCGGACACGACAAAGGCAAACCAAGCCCAGTCGACCCTGCTAAGTCCTCCTCACTAACATCTGGAGACTTGTGCCAAAATTGGGAGAGCTGTCCCACAGACTAGTCAAGCAGCAGCCTGATGTAGCCATACTCACAGAATCATACCTTTCAGCCAACGTCCCAGACTCTTCCATCACCATCCCTGGGTATGTCCTGTCCCACCGGCAGGACAGACTGACCAGAGGTGGCGGTACAGTGATATACAGTCAGGAGGAAGTGGCCCTGGGAGTCCTCAACATTGAATCTGGACCCCATGAAATCTCATGGCATCAGGTCAAACATGGGCAAGGAAACCTCCTGCTGATTACCACTACCGCCCTCCATCAGCTGATGAATCAGTCCTCCTCCATGTTGAGCACCACTTGGAGGAAGCACTGAGGGTAGCAAGGGCACAGAATGTACTCTGGGTGGGGGACTTCAATGTCCATCACCAAGAGTGGCTTGGTAGCACCACTACTGACCGAGCTGGCTGAGTCCTGAAGGACATAGCTGCCAGACTGGGCCTGCTGCATGTGGTGAACGAACCAACACGAGGGAAAAACCTACTTGACCTCGTCCTCACCAATTTACCTGTCGCAAATGCATCTGTCCATGAAAGTATTGGTAGGAGTGACCACCGTACAGTCCTCGTGGAGATGAAGTCCCGTCTTCGCACTGAGGACACCATCCAACGTGTTGTGTGGCACTACCAACGTGCTAAATGGGATAGATTCAGAACAGATCGAGCAGCTCAAAACTGGGCATCCATGAGACGCTGTGGGCCATCAGCAGCAGCAGATTTGTAATCCAGCACAATCTGTAACCTCATGGCCCAGCAAATTCCTCACTCTACCATTGCCAACAAACCAACAGATCAACACTGGTTCAATGAGGAGTGTAGAAGAGCATGCCAGGAGCAGCACCAGGCGTACCTAAAAATGAGGTTGCAACCTGGTGAAGCTACAATTTAGGACTACATGCATGCTAAACAGCGGAAGCAACATGCTATAGACAGAGCTAAGCGATTCCACAAACAACGGATCAGATCAAAGATCTGCAGTCCTGCCACATCTAGTCGTGAATGGTGGTGGACAATTAAACAACTAACGGGAGGAGGAGGCTCTGCAAACATCCCCATCCTCAATGATGGCGGAGTCCAGCACGTGAGTGCAAAAGACAAGGCTGAATCATTTGCAACCATCTTCAGCCAGAAGTGCCGAGTCGATGATCCATCTCGGCCTCCTCCCGATATCCCCACCATCACAGAATCCAGTCTTCAGCCAATTCGATTCACTCCATGTGATATCAAGAAACGGCTAAATGCACTGGATACAGCAAAGGCTATGGGCCCCGACAACATCCCGGCTGTAGTGCTGAAGACTTGTGCTCCAGAACTAGCTGCGCCTCTAGCCAAGCTGTTCCAGTACAGCTAACACACTGGAATCTACCCGACAATGTGGAAAATTGCCCAGGTATGTCCTGTTCACAAAAAAAAGCAGGACAAATCCAATCCGGCCAATTACCGCCCCATCAGTCCACTCTCAAGCATCAGCAAAGTGATGGAAGGTGTCGTCAACAGTGCTATCAAGCAGCACTTACTCACCAATAACCTGCTCACTGATGCTCAGTTTGAATTCTGCCACGACCACTCGGCTCCAGACCTCATTACAACCTTGGTCCAAATATGGACAAAAGAGCTGAATTCCAGAGGTGAGGTGAGAGTGAATGCCCATGATATCGAGGCAGCATTTGACCGAGTGTGGCACCAAGGAGCCCTAGTAAAATTGAAGTCAATGGGGATCAGGGGGAAAACTCTTCAGTGGCTGGAGTCATACCTAGCACAAAGAAAGATGGTAGTGGTTGTTGGAGGCCAATCATCTCAGCCCCAGGGCATTTCTGCAGGAGTTCCTCAGGGCAGTGTCCTAGGCCCAACCATCTTCAGCTGCTTCATCAATGACTTTCCCTCCAGCATAAGGTCAGAAATGGGGATGTTCGCTGATGATTGCACAGTGTCCAGTTCCATTTGCAATCCCTCAAATAATGAAGCAGTCCGAGCCCGCATGCAGCAAGACCTGGACAACATCCAAGCTTGGGCTGATAAGTGGCAAGTAACATTCGCGCCAGACAAGTGCCAGGCAATGACCATCTCCAACAAGAGAGAGTCTAACCACCTCCCCTTGACATTCAACGGCATTAACATCGCTGAATCCCCCACCATCAACATCCTGGGGGTCACCATTGACCAGAAACTTAACTGGACCAGCCATATAAATATTGTAGCTACAAGAGCAGATCAGAGGCTGGGTATTCTGTGGCGAGTGACTCACCTCCTGACTCCCCAAAGCCTTTCCACCATCTACAAGGCACAAGTCAGGAGTGTGATGGAATACTCTTCACTTGCCTGGATGAGTGCAGCTCCAACAACACTCAAGAAGCTCGACACCATCCAGGACAAAGCAGCCCGCTTGATTGGCACCCCATCCACCACCCTAAACATTCACTCCCTTCACCACCAGCGCACTGTGGCTGCAGTGTGTACCATCCACAGGATGCACTGCAGCAACTCGCCAAGGTTTCTTCGACTGCACCTCCCAAACCCGCGACCTCTACCACCTAGAAGGACAAGAGCAGCAGGCATATGAGAACAGCACCACCTGCACGTTCCCCTCCAAGTCACACACCATCCCGACTTGGAAATATATCGCCGTTGCTTCATCATCGCTGGGTCAAAATCCTGGAACTCCCTTCCTAACAGCACTGTGGGAGAACCTTCACCACACGCACTGCAGCGTTTCAAGAAGGCGGCTCACCACCACCTTCTCAAGGGCAATTAGGGATGGGCAATAAATGCCGGCCTCGCCAGCGCGCCCACATCCCATGAACAAATAAAAAAAAGTGCTTCTGCCACCCGGCCAGGGCCACCATTTTGCACATAAATTAGCTGAGCCGAGTGGAGTTCTCCATCCCCACCAGCCACAGCCTGACCAGCTCTCACTATCACACTCGTCATTCCAGCTCGGAGGAAAGACGGGACCTGCTTGATTGGAAGATTAATTCCCCAATGCTTTAAAAGTAAAACAAACAATACAATATTCTGTGAAGAAATTACGTTCCTTTAAAGGCGCCGGGGGGTTTACCAAAGCCCTAGAACCCTGATGCATCAAGGAGACAACACCTTCAGGAGCAGAGAGAAAGATAAAAGAGAAAAAAATTGTAACAAGCTTCTCATAGAACAATCATACGAAATGACTGAGGCCAAGCCCTTAAAAACTTTCCAAACAGATTTCTTCCTAGGAAAACAGATAAATTTAGTGGGAATGTTAGCTTGTCAGGATGATGATGATGTAGAATTCAATGTAGACAAATGTGAGGTCATCCATTTTGGATCTAAAAAGGATAGAACAGGGTACTTTCTAAATGGTAAAAAGTTAAAAACAGTGGATGTCCAAAGGGACTTTGGGGTTCAGGTACATAGATCATTGAAGTGCCATGAACAGGTGCAGAAAATAATCAATAAGGCTAATGGAATGCTGGCCTTTATATCTAGAGGACTAGGGTACAAGGGGGCAGAAGTTATGCTGCAGCTATACAAAATCCTGGTTGGACCGCACCTGGAGTACTGTGAGCAGTTCTGGGCACCGCACCTTCGGAAGGACATATTGGCCTTGGAGGGAGTGCAGCGTAGGTTTACTAGAATGATACCCGGACGTCAAGGGTTAAGTTACGAGGAGAGATTACACAAATTGGGGTTGTATTCTCTGGAGTTTAGAAGGTTAAGGGGTGATCTGATCGAAGTTTATAAGATATTAAGGGGAACGGATAGGGTGGATAGAGAGAAACTATTTCCGCTGGTTGGGGATTCTAGGAGTAGGGAGCACAGTCTAAAAATTAGAGCCAGACCTTTCAGGAGCGAGATTAGAAAACATTTCTACACACAAATGGTGGTAGAAGTTTGGAACTCTCTTCCGCAAACGGCAATTGATACTAGCTCAATTGCTAAATTTAAATCTGAGATAGATAGCTTTTTGGCAATCAAAGGTATTAATGGATATGGGCCAAAGGCAGGTAAATGGAGTTAGATCACAGATCAGCCATGATCTTATCAAATGGCGGAGCAGGCACGAGGGGCTGAATGGCCTACTCCTGATCCTATGTTCCTATGTTCATTCGATTCTGAAAAGTTGCTCTTACAAGTTGTCAGATCCATGGTGGATTCAAAAGGGCTCTACTAATAGCTGAAGCATACACCCTGGTTAAGACAAGAATGGGCCCATCCCCCCCAACTCCCACCATGCTAATTATTGCCAAGAGTCTTTTGCAGCAGGTGGAGATGCATTGCAGCCTTTCTTTGCCAGCTTGATCAAAGCAGGGACTGTGTTAAGATTTTTATTCCAGGAGCAAAAAGAAAGTTAAAAGTCTTTAGGCTTGCGTCAGAGTAGTTTAAAAATAAAACAAGAGTCCTGTTGCCAAACATCCGCCTTCTGCACTTCCTTCTCTTTTTGTAAAAGTGACCACATACTGCACATCTGGACAGTGCTTGATGATACATAGTAATACCTCACTGAATAGTCATTCTTGCCACCGATACAATTTTAAAAAATCTAAATAGTTCCATTGATTGTTACCAACAGAGCAGAAATGGGGAGCTGGGATGTCAGTTTTGCATCTCTCTGAAGCAGTTTGTACCAGTGCAAAACAAGTGACTGTAACTCGGGAGTCTGGTCCCAATTTGGTTCCAGAATGCAATGGTGTGAGATCACCTTGGGGCATAACTCCAGTGTAGTGTCAAATCAAGTTTAATGAGGGCTTGAGGATATGTTGGATTTCTTGGTAACTTTATAAACTAAAGCAGAGAATTTTTTTTCTCTATATTTTGAGCGTGTGAATGCTCCAGCCCACCCTCAAACCATCAATAATTTGCCAGGTAGGAGCAGAGTTCTGCGCATGCCTGTAAACACACACGGGTCTCTCCTGCCACTCTTAGTATGATTGGCAGCCTTGAGCAGTGCACAGTAAAGCACTGGGTGCTATCAGCTGTGCGTTATACTCCGCACTTAATGATCACAGGCTGGTAGCAAAGTATATCCCCAGCCTCAGTAACTGTAGCCATTGGCCTTCATGCAGGAGATAGACAACAGACCAAGCTTATTTTAGCAAAATATCATGAAATTTTGAGGTGATAAAAGTTAGGTTGTACAAATAGCAGCAAATCTGAAAATGAATATATTTTATATTAATATTAAATAATCTGCTTTGACAGGCATTATCGTACACAAAATCTGAAAAGTTATGTTCATAACTATTATTTACTGCATTCAAGTAAATGTCATAGTGGATCCAGAAAAGCATAATTTCAATTCTTTTGATTTGAATATCAAAGGATTTCAATGCATACATTTTTTGTGTCTGTACACCTGGTAGTGATCAAGTGACTGTGTGCCTGTAAGGTCATTTTCGTGCTTGCTGACTGTTCCATTGTGTTTCATTGACATGGCAATGGCCAATGAGGTAGGATGTGTGACAGATGGAGATGGAGGGGTAAGTAAGAGATATGTTAGTTGCCATGTATTGCTTGTTTTCTAAACTCATTCCCACCTTTAGCCTTTATCTGACTCCCTATAGGTGTGTTCCTGCTCATTCATTGAGCACCCCTTCATTCACCGAACTCCCCATTATTCCTGACCGTTCTCTGTGTCAGCCTTGCTGCCTGCTTCTGTATCTCCCAATCTCTTACACAGTTCAACTTCCTTCTGGCTTGCCTATTGCTCAGCTATAGATCCAGACTACCCCATCTCTCAGCCACCAGTTAACTGCTTCAATCCACCCCCTACCACCAAATTCTTTCCCAGGCCAGACTCAATCATTCCATTCCCAAGTAGCATACGTCCACATTCCCCATGCTCCTTCCGAGCCCTCAATTTCTCTGTATGATTGGTCCCTTCCTATCTGTTGCAAGAATGCATCTCTTACCAACCATTACACGCTAGCTGCTGTCTTACTGCGTGTCCTGGGGGATAATTTTAACCACCCCCCTCCCCCCGGACAGGTGGGAGAGGGGTTAAGTTTTTAAAAATGGGAAACCTGACCCTAACCTGTTGCGAACGCGCCTACTTCCGGGTTTAACTAGGGCAGGTTGGGGGTCGGGCGAGTAACCTGCTCTCGAAAGGCGGATTGGGAATTATAATATGTTAATGAGGCTCCGTGCCTCTTGGTGGCAGCCATCTGGATTTAACACCTCCAGCACGGTTTCTCCAGGAAACCCGGCAGCTAGAGGGAGGCGGGATCTGCCGGATCCAGCAGGGAAGTGCTTTTGCAGCACTGCTTGTGGCCCGGGAGGAGCAGGAGTTCTTCCCCTCAGCCTCCCAAGCAAACCTGCCACGATCTTCAGAACCCCCCCACCACACCTTGGCGAGCCCATCTCTCCCCACTGCGATCTTCAGACGCCCCCCCCCCCCGCCCCCGTGATTCGATTTCTCCCCACCCCTGCAATCTCTTACCCCCTGCCCCAGCAATCTGTCCCTTCCTCCTCTCCGGTCCGCAGCTGCGACCATATACAGCAGGCTTACAGCAGAGAGATACAGCTCCAGCTGCTGTCAGGCTCAGGTGGGCTGGGGAGAGGTCGGCGATCGGGAGGGCTCCCTCCCACCTCCCGTTAAATCTCGGGTCCCTGGTCTTTAAATACGTAAAAGATACAAATTCAGTAAATCATCGTGAGAGACGAGGAACATTTAAAAGAGAGAAAGGGAAGAACAGAATCACACAATGTGGGAGAAAGAGCGATAAAAAGAATTGGAGACAGCAGAGAGATACTGAAATTACAATGAGGAACAATGTGAGAAAGCCAAATAGAGAGAAGAATGAAAGAAAAACAGAAAGAGAGATGTAAAGAAAGATTGAAGAGAAATGGAAAGACATTTCCATGAAGAGAAAATTTTTATTTGTGTCCTCGAGTAACGCAATGGGAGGACAACTAGTATGTTATAAACAGTGATAGTTTAAATACTTTAAAATATAAATATACACAGGATGAGTACAAGTCAGGAAATGGAGGGGACAGAAATCAACACAAACATTACTTTCAATGAACAATATACATTTCAAATAGGAACAGATTTGACTGAGAGTAACCTCTTCCTGAACTGAATGGCTAAGGCTTCTAAAGTGCATTTTTGGATTATTCTAGGATTGTAACAGACATAACTTTCATCTCACAAGGCAAATGATATGTTAGCCTTTATTGCAAGGGAGTTGGAGTATCAGAGTAAAGAGGTCTTGCTGCAATTATTTAGGGCTTTGGTGAGACCACACCTGGAGTACTGTGTACAGTTTTGGTCTCCTTACCTAAGGAAGGATATACTTGCCTTAGAGGCGGTGCAACGAAGGTTCATTAGATTGATTCCTGGGATGAGAGGGTTATCCTATGAGGAGGTATTGAGTAGAATGGGCCTATATTCTCCGGAGATTAGAAAAATGAGAGGTGATCTCATTGAAACGTATAAAATTCTTCGAGGGCTTGACTGGATAGATGCTGAGAGGCTGTTTCCCCTGGCTGGACAGCCTAGAGCTAGGGATCATACTCGCAAGATAAGGAGTCGGCCATTTAGAACCAAAATTTCTTCACTCAGAGGGTTGTGAATCTTTGGAATTCTCTACCCCAGAGGCCTGCGGATGCTCAGTCATTGAGTATATTCAAGACTGAGATCAAGAAAGGCTGTAAAGATAAACCCAGCAACTATAGGCCACTCAGTTTAACCTCGGTGGTGGAGAAACTTTTTGAAATGATAATCCGGGACAGAATTAACAGTCACTTGGATGAGTGTGGATTGATTAGGGAAAGCCAGCACAGATTTGTTAAAGGCAAATCCTGTTTAACTAACCTGATAGAGTTTTTCGATGAGATAACAGAGAGGGTAGATGAGGATAGTGCAGTTGATGTGGTGTGTATGGACTTTCAAAAGGCATTTGATAAAGTACCAGATGGTAGGCTTGTCATCAAGATTGCGACCCATGGAATAAAAGGGGCAGTAACAGCATGGATACAGAATTGGCTAAGTGACAGGAAACAGAGTAGTGGTGAATGGTTGTTTTTTGGACTGGAGGGAGGTGTACAGTAGTGTTCCCCAGGGGTCGATGCTGGGACCACTGCTTTTCTTGATATATATTTAATGACTTGGACTTGGGTGTACAGGGCACAATTTCAAAATCTGCAGATGACAAGGAACTTGGAACAGTAGTGAAAAGTGAGGAGGATAGTGATAGATTGCAAGATGATATAGACAGGCTGGTGGCATGGGCAGACAGGTGGCAGATGAAATTTAATGCAGAAAAATGCAAAGTGATACTTTTCGGTAGGAAGAACGAGGAGGGGCAATATAAACTAGAGGGCACAATTCCAAAAGGGGTACAGGAACAGAGAGATCGGGGGGTGTATGTGCACAAATTGTTGAAGGTGGCAGGGCAGGTTGAGAAAGCGGTTAAAAAAACATATGGGGTCCTGGGCCTTATAAATAGAGGCATAGAGTACAAAAGTAAGGAAGTCAGGATGAACCTTTATAAAACACTGGTTCGGCCAAACTAGAGTAGTGAACACCCAAAGATGTTTTATAAATGCATTAAGAGCAAGAGGATAACTGAGGAAAGAGTAGAGCCTGTTAGAGACCAAAAAGGTAACATATGTGTGGAGACCGAAGGTGTTGGTATGGTTCTTAATGAATACTTTGCGTCTGTCTTCACAAAAGAGAGAGGGACAATGCAGACATTATAATTAAGGAGGAGGAGTGTGAAATATTGAATGAAATAAACATAGTGAGAGAGGAAGTATTAAGGGGATTAGCATCTTTGAAAGTAGATAAATCACTGGGGCCAGATGAAATGTATCCCAGGCTGTTAAAAGAAACAAAGGAGGAAATAGCGGAGGCTCTGACCATCATTTTCCAATCCTCACTGGATACAGGCGTGGTGCTGGAGGATTGGAGGACTGCTAACGTTGTACCATTGTTTAGAATGGGAGTGAGGGATAGACCGAGTAATTACAGACAATTTTACAACACCAAGTTATAGTCCAGCAATTTTATTTTAAATTCACAAGCTTTCGGAGGCTTCCTCCTTCCTCAGGTAAATTTACCTGAGGAACATTACCTGAGGAAGGAGGAAGCCTCCGAAAGCTTGTGAATTTAAAATAAAATTGCTGGACTATAACTTGGTGTTGTAAAATTGTTTACAATTGTCAACCCCAGTCCATCACCGGCATCTCCACATCATGAGTAATTACAGGCCAGTCAGCCTAAAATCGGTGGCGGGCAAATTATTGGAATCAATTCTGAGGGACAGGATAAACCGTCACTTAGAAAGGCACAGAGTAATCAAGGACAGTCAGCATGGATTTGTTAAGGGAAGGTCATGACTGACTAACTTGATTGAATTTTTTGAGGAGGGTAGATGAGGGTATTGCATTTAATGTAGTCTATATGGATTTTAGCAAGGCTTTTGACAAAGTCTCACATGGCAGACTGGTCGAAAAAGTAAAAGCCCATGGGATCCAAAGGAAAGTGGCAAGTTGGATCTAAAATTGGCTCAGTGGCAGGAAGCAAAGAGTAATGGTTGACGGGTGTTTTTGTGACTGGAAGGCTGTTTCGCGTGGGGTTTTGCAGGGCTCAGTACTAAGTCACTTGCTTTTTGTGGTATATATTAATGATTTGGACTTAAATGTAGGGGGCATGATGAAGAAGTTTGCAGATGATACAAAAATTGGCCGTGTGGTTGATAGTGAGGAGGAAAGCTATAGACTGCAGAAAGGTATCAATGTACTGGTCAGGTGGGCAGAAAAGTGGTAAATGGAATTCAATCCGGAAAAGTATGAGGTAATGCTTTTGGGGAGGGCAAACAAGGCAAGGGAGTACACAACAAATGGGAGGATACTGAGAGGTATAGAGGAAGTAAGGAACCTTGGAGTGCATGTCCACAGATTCCTCACGGTAGCAGGACAGGTAGATAAGGGGGTTGAGAAGGCATATAGAATACTTTCCTTTATTAGCCGAGACATAGAATATAAGAGCACAGGAGGTTATGCTATGACTGTATAAAACATTAGTTAGGCTACAGCTTGAGTACTGCATACAGTTCTGGTCACCACATTACAGGAAAGACGTGATTGCACTAGAGATGGTACAGAGGAGGTTTATGAGGATGTTGCCAGGATTGGAGAATTTTAGCTATGAGGAAAGATTGGATAGGCTGGGGTTGTTTTCCTTGGAACAGAGGAGGCTGAGGGATAATTTAATTGACATGTACAAAATTATAGGGGCCTAGATAGAGTGGATTGGAAATAACTATTTCCCTTAGCAGAAAGGTCAATAAGGAGGGGGCATAGTTTTAAAGTGATTGGTGGAAGGATTAAAGGGGAGCTGAGGAAAATTTTTTTCACCCAGAGGGTGGTGGGGGTCTGGAACTCACTGCCTGAAAGGGTAGTAGAGGCCGAAACCCGCAACTCATTTAGAAAGTACCTGGATGTGCACCTGAAGTGCCATAACCTACATGGCTACAGACCAAGTACTGGAAAGTGGGATTAGGCTGCGTGGCTCATTTTCGACCGGCGCGGACACAATGGGCCGAATGGTCTCCTTCTGTGCCATAAATTTTCTATGATTCTATGATTCTATGGTGTATTGTGGCTAGTTCTGGGCACCGCACTTTAGGAAAGATGTGAAGACCTTAGAGAAGTTGCAGAAGAGATTTACTAAAATGAAACCAGGGATGAGGGACTTTAGTCATATGGGTAGACTGGAGAAGCTGGGGTTGTTCTCCTTGGAACAGAGACAGTTTGCAAGGAGATTTGATAGAGGTATTCAAAATCATGAAGGGTCTAGACAGAGTGGATAGAGAGAAACTGTTCCCATTGGCAGAAGGGTGAAGGACCAGAGGACATAGATTTAAGGTGATTGGCAAAAGAACCAAAGGTGAAATGAGGAAAAACGTTTTTACATAGCAAGTGGTTAGGATCTGGAATGCACTGCCTGAGGAGGTGGTGGAGGCAGATTCAATCATGGCCTTCAAAAGGGAACTGGATAAGTACTTGAAAGTAAAAAATTTGCAGGGCTACGGGGATAGGGCGGGGGAGTTGGACCAGCTGGATTGCTCTTGCATAGAGCCGGCGCGGACTCGATGGGCCGAATGACCCCCTTCCATGCTGTAACCTTTCTATGATTCTATGATAGATTTTTGGACACTAAGGAAATCAAAGGAAATGAGGATGGGGCAGGAAAATGGAGTTGACGTAAAAGATCAGCCATGATCTCATTGAATCTTGGCTCAAGAGGCCATCTGGCCTACTCCTGCTCCTATTTCTTATGTTCTTATGTTCGCACAACTACTGCTGCAAGTGCACATCCCAGCATTGCTAGGCAACCACGTACACCACAGTGGAAGGTATTCCACCAGCACTCAGTTGGGCTGCTGAATTAGACACCTCTAGGCAACAGTATTGTTTCTCTTGAGGAGAACGGCAGCATCCCTCATTGCCAGAGAATGGATACCTATTACCATGAAACCATGAAACTTATTACCAATATGCCTATTCTTTTAGTGAAAGCATCGTACAGTGATGACATTGAAGATGCTTAAGGGAATAAGAAAGGAATTTAGGAAGAATGAGAATTAGATTTGTAAAGTCCTGAAAGTAATAACCTCCCCCAGCAGACGTGATAAAGATCAGATAAACAAGTTAATCATTTGTGTGCATTGGCTGGTTTACTGATGTTAGTTTTGGAGTTCCTCCATTACAAATGAACCGTGGCAGCTTAAATATTTAAAATAACTGTCACAGCATTTGTTTTGACAACTATTTGCAGTTTCCATTTATTTAGCATAGTAAATGGTTTATTTCTAAAAGCTTATGAAGTAAAAGGTCACTTGGCATTTTTATTACAAGAAAGTGCATTTATATTGACCAAGTTGTGAACTCCATTCACTTTTTACACTAGACGCATGCAGGAACATAATGGGAAGGTTTATAATCGATCAATTTGAACTGCTCAGCCTTCCGCTGGAAAAATACTGTGGACGTACTTCAGCTTTGAAATATTCAACTTAATTCTGAGATCATTAATTCAATGTGGCAGGGGGGGCGGGGGCAGGGGGGGAGGAGGTTGCCTTTATGCTGTGTAAACAACTTTATGTTACATCATTATGTACAGCACGATCTTCCCCAATATTCGTTCTGACTGTCATAATGAGACTTTGACAACAACAAACATTGCATTGTATAGTGTCTTTAATGTCATAAATGTCCCAAGGTGCTTCATATAGGAGAGAATGGCCAAGCATCAATAAAAGTGTAGAAAAGATTACAGAAGGCAACAGTGAAGAGAAGAATATGCAACACAGAGTGACACCATAGACAGTGTAAAAATGGGACCAGGTTAATTCAGACTGTCTTTCAAATTGTTACTTAAAATGTTAATCTAAGCTGGTGGAATGAACACCAAAGCCCAAGTATAGAGTTGGTCCCAGAATTTCTGGTATTCCTGTAGGCACAATATGTTCTATTCACAACTATTCAGTGGTTTTCCACAAATTTTCTGCAAACATAGTTCGCCTTTCAGCAAAATTGCAGAATACCACAAAAAACATTTCACAAAGCTTTTGTTGGAAGCCTACTGACCTACAGGAGTACATAACTGCAACATTAATTGCTCAATATAAGAACATATAAATGATGGTTCGGTGGATATTTCAAGCTATGTGGTGCAACTAATTTGATAAAAACTGCTGCCAAGCAAAGAAACAGGAAGCAACAAATTTGCTAGATGCTTTCATTTGGAGTTTATGTTTGTTTTAACGTGCATATTTTCCAAACTGAAAAGTATGCAATTACTGATGATAAAAATGCCAGGTGACTTTTTATTAACCAAGCTTTAAAATTTAAAAGGTCCATTACAGATCAAACAAAGTTATAGTGACCTGAAGTGGCACATAAAGGAAAATGTTATTCATTAGGCTAGATCAACAGAAGGAGGGCTGCCGATGTGACTGAGGGAGAAGAACCCCTTCAGACCAGGCCATTCAATATATCTGAATTAGCAACAGGCTATCTCTGTATTTATGATATCATAACACTTTCTGAAAAGGCACTCTGATAGCTGGTGGTTCATGCATCACCTTTGTCCAATCGATTACACCAAGAGCATTTTGAAATGTGGCAGGCACCCTTATTTGACTTGCTGTTGCCATCTCATTGGCCTTCTATGCCAAATATCATTATCTGCTCATCCAACAGCCATGTTGGCCACTTGAAACACCAAAATGAGGCAAATACACCCAGCAAACTCCATCTTGCTGCTCTGTACTTGTCTGAAAGGTGAGTATAAAAAAATGACATGACCTTGAAGAAGCATCGAGGAATGGGATTTTGGATAGTGATGGACTCAAAATTACACTCGAGTTCAAAGAGGTCCAGCACACTGTGTAGTTATTCAGCCTGTACCACCTAATAATCTAGGTGCTGTGCTAGTCTGATTGAAGAAAGTAACCCTAGTTATAGAACATCTTCTCCTGAAATCACCCATTTCCCTGTCATCTATCTATAAGTTAAATAAATGGTAGCCATATTATCCCAATGGTCCTCAGTTGTAATTTAATGCAGTTTTATCCTTAATGTGGTCAGAAAATAGCACCTAGAGACTCCTGTAATTCAATTTCCCTACCATGTACAATTTTGTCAGGCTACGAAACCTTGTGACTAGCTCATAACAATAATTTGCTGTGGCTTATCTCCAAAAAGCTCGTTTCCAAAAATATTTCCCACAAAACCACACTTTGTGAACCACCTGCATCTACTAAAATGCCACAGACTGTGGGAAAAGTACTGATCATTATTCCAGAACTACAAACACTAGGGAAAAAAAAACAAGAAATGTGGTTCTGGATACAGTCCATTGTTGAGTCTGTTAGCTACTGTTACAAGGATGGGGAAAAGTTAAGTTGGATCTCTGTTTTGAGAGGGATATTTTCTGTGTGTTTCTGCTTGCCTTACCCAGGTTACATTTTTATATTTCTAGTTATTTTTAACATACCCAAAACTAACACTATTAGCTAAAATTGCAACTGTTTTGTGATATCCTTAAAATAGGTTATTTTATATATGGAGTTCTTGAGGATAAATGAAATGTAACTCCTCCAAGATACAAACTGTTGCATAACAAAAAAGAATCTAAACTTCACAGAGTAGCTCCCCAACCTCATTTTATTCCCATGTCTATTAGAAGGTTACAGGAACTTGCCAGCTAACATTTTTGGTACTATTTTGGGGTGTTTACTAAACTTACTCCTTACTGTAAAAGAAAAACAAATTCATTGCAAGTACATATTTCCCAAAGACTTCAAGGTGGACTGTGTAACAAGTTTGAAAAGCCACTCAACTTGCACATCTCATGAACTTGAGTCCCTCATGAGCTTACAGTGGGCTGCAGACCATTTTTGCCGTTCTGTTTAGCTCAAGTCTGTGAATGGAATTTGGCTGGATTGAAAACAGAAGATGCCTTTATAGTGAATTTATTTTTACTAAATGTTTAAAGGTTCAAGGGTGTATACCAAGCCAGTGAGGAGGATACATTTGAAAGGTTACGGAGGAAATTAGGAAAAGTGGGAAACACTTAATATCGAACACAGTTATTTCTCACTTCCCTATCTCTTCTCAAGTGTTGCATTTTACCTCCTGCCACTTCTTCAAACTAACCAGTGCCTCTGGACTCCAGCAGCCTGTGCATATGTTGAATGAAGATTCATTGGGTGAGACCAAGTGCTCCATTCTACAAATAGGGCCTCTCTTTTGATCATTTGAAACCATAAACGTTTTTTCCTTCACAAAGGATTTGCTTATTTTGTCTCTTTTATCCCAAACACTCTCCTCTCCCTGCATCAGCCACACTGTATGGTGTTTCGATCCACCAGTATAGCCAGCGAGAGGTGCGAGAAAGTTACCCTGAGTAACTCAGCTCTTTGTTAATATTAGTGCTTTGCCCCATTTGTCCCTCACCAAAGGTGTTGACTGCTTACTGAGCATGATTTCATGGGCATCGGTGCTGTCCAGTACCTTGCTCAAGTGCCAATTATTCATATGTAAATCCTGACAATGAGTTTCAGCAGGTTATTTACCAGGGGAGTATCAAAGCCGAGTCTGATCCTTTCCTTATCAGATAGCCTGTTTAGAATCTGATAGACAGATCAGAACACAACAATCTCAAGCATGGATTTGTGAAAGGCAGGTCGTGCCTGACAAACCTGATTGAATTTTTTGAAGAGGTGACTAAAGTAGTGGACAGGGGAATGTCAATGGATGTTATTTATATGGACTTCCAGAAGGCATTTGATAAGGTCCCACATAAGAGACTGTTAGCTAAGTTAGAAGCCCATGGAATCAAGGGAAAAGTACGGACTTGGTTAGGAAGTTGGCTGAGCGAAAGGCGACAGAGAGTAGGGATAATGGGAAGGTACTCACATTGGCAGGATGTGACTAGTGGAGTCCCACAGAGATCTGTCTTGGGGCCTCAATTATTCACAATATTTATTAATGACTTAGATGAAGGCATAGGAAGTCTCATATCTAAGTTTGCCGATGACACAAAGATTGGTGGCATTGTAAGCAGTGTAGATGAAAACATAAAATTACAAAGCGATATTGATAGATTAGGTGAATGGGCAAAAGTGTGGCAAATGGAATTCAATGTAGACAAATGTGAGGTCATCCACTTTGGATCAAAAAAGGATAGAACAGGGTACTTTCTAAATAGTAAAAAGTTAAAAACAGTGGATGTCCAAAGGGACTTAGGGGTACAGGTACGTAGATCACTGAAGTGTCATGAACAGGTGCAGAAAATAATCAAGAAGGATAATGGAATGCTGGCCTTTATATCTCGAGGACTAGAGTACAAGGGGGCAGAAGTTATGCTGCAGCTATACAAAACCCTGGTTAGACTGCACCTGGAGTACTGTGAGCAGTTCTGGGCACCGCACCTTCGGAAGGACATATTGGCCTTGGAGGGAGTGCAGCGTAAGTTTACTAGAATGAGACCCGGATTTCAAGGGTTAAGTTACCATGTGTGATTACACAAATTGGGGTTGTATTTTCTGGAATTTCGAAGGTTGAGGGGTGATCTGATCGAGGTTTATAAGATATTGAGGAGAACGGATAGTGTGGATAGAGAGAAACTATTTCCGCTGGTTGGGGATTCTAGGAGTAGGGGGCACAGTCTAAAAATTAGAGCCAGACCTTTCAGGAGCGAGATTAGAAAACATTTCTACGCACAAAGGGTGGTAGAAATTTGGAACTCTCTTCCGCAAACGGCAATTGATACTAGCTCAATTACTAAATTTAAATCTGAGATAGATAGCTTTTTGGCAACCAAAGGTATTAAGGGATATGGGCCAAAGGCGGGTATATGGATTTAGATCACAGATCAGCCATGATCTTATCAAATAGCAGAGCAGGCACGAGGGGCTGAATGGCCGAGTCCTGTTCCTATGTTCCTAATCTGGTTCCACAAATACAGCATTTATTTCCATATGTACAGATTCCAGATTTTGTAAGATAAACTTGCACTGCAGATATGGCAGCGGTGATTCAGTATTCATGGAGACGAACTGAGGACAGGAACATTTTAACAGGCTCCGATTCCCACATGTATTATGATTCAGCCAATTTCTTAAGGATACAACAGCTCTCTGGGGTCTGATTCATGTCACTCCAGCTATGAAGCACATTGTTTTTGAAGTCTCCAATGTCAAAAATTAACAAGCCATTCCGTTTTTATTCAGTAATTCTTTTTCAGTGAATGTGTTATGTGTGAGTTTTCATTAATTATCAATTACAAGCAGTGAATGGTCTGTGTGAAAGCACCACTGAAACATCACAACACTTCGGTGTAGTAATGAGCGATTGCTGCATTGTCAGAGGTCCGGTCTTTTGAATGAGACATTAAAACAAGACCCCATCTGTCCTCTCAGGTGAACAATAAAGATCCTATGGTGCTACTCTAGGAAGAGCAGGGGAGTTCTTCCGGTGTCCTGGCCAAAATTTATCCCTCAACACTTATTCCATCATAATATACATGAACATATTATATTGTTTCATCTTATTCTCATGTGATGTGAGAACATTGTCTGAAATTGTGCTCAGCTATTATTAAATAACCAATGATATAGGTAGGTACATTGGTTCTTTAGTATGTCAAAGTTCATAACTAAATCTCAGTATTCATGCAGTGCATTGATCCAGCAAGACTCGAGAGAGAAACGAGAAGCAGAGTTGAAATCTCACTGAAGTCAAGTCCTTCACCAGTGTTGAGCTTAAGAAGAAAATGACAGCCCCAGCCCCAGACTGATCCAATGTGCTCTGCTCCATTCCTGTCAACTTCAATCCATACAGGACATGGAATACCTCACATTTAGTATTCTTGTTTACATTAATGTATGAGTCACATAGGGAGGCCTTCAGTTTATAAGATCTTGTTCCAAAAATGTTAGAGGAGTTTTTGCTCTCTCCACAACCCCACATTCTTCCAGCCAGGGAATGTAAGTCACTAGACTGGTGAGGGCACTGAACCATTCTGACATCTGTGGTCTGAGAATAGGGTTAACTTTAGAGACCGGAAGAATATTTTGGTGAGAATTGTTTTTTTTAATAGTAAAATAGACATTATATAAATCCCCAAACTTCCTTCAAATAAATAAAAATAAACAAAGCCTTGTTCCTTTCACTAATAAAGATTTCTTATTTATGCTGTGCTCAACACTATGATATATCATGAAGATAAGGCAGCCCACCCTCCACAGCGACAGTTGCATGGGAACATCCTGTATCTGTATAAGTAGATAGTGGAACTCCCCGTGATACAATTTATTTGGAGTTTTCAGAAGCTTTTGACAAAGTCCCAATTAAACTAAAAGCCACAAAATTCAGGGTAGAACAGGGAGTTTGAAAAGAAATGGTTATAAAATAGGAAACGGAAGGACATAATGCCAGACTCAGGGCAATTGTGCCCCACAAGGGTCAGTGTTTGGAACCCTGTTGTTTTTAAACAACATTAATATTCTCAATATTAAAATTAAATGTAAGCTTATCAAATTTGTCAATGACACTAACATAGGAATGCAGTCAATGCAGATTAGACAGCAAAAAAAATTATAAAAGGCTTCAGGTCAGGTATGCAATTGGACAGGATTGTTTCAACGTGGATTGATTCATGGGGGAAAGAGAACTGCAGAGAAAGGATGGGCTGAACTTAAAAAGGTGTGAAGCAGACCAGAGGGCATACACTTAAATTAATTTAAACAGATATTGGGAAGAACTTCCTTACCAAAGGAATGTTTGGAGTAACTTGCTGGAAGTGCGAGCTGATAACAACGAGGGGATGGGGGCCTTAGTGAACGATGGGACCAACAGTGTATCTCCTTAACCAATAAGATATAAGGATCGAGAAAGAAACAGAGGGATGACAGAGAAGGAGGGTGAATTAGAGTCAAATCGGGTACAGAAAGAGAAGTAAAGAGAGGGAAAGAAAGATTGGATTAAGAGAGCAAGAAAAAAGAGACAGAAAGGAAAACTAAAAAAATAATTTTTAAATTAAAAATTTGAAATTTTTTAAATAGCAGAGAAGAATTTATTACATGCAAGAATGAGACTCAAGAGTTATAATTGTTCCCTTTCCGGACCTCAGAGATTGATTGACATTGCATTAACAATTATCACATTGTTAAAAGGGTACTTACACTCTTAATCACCAGCCCTAACTATCTGTGGAGAATTTTACAACACCAAGTTATAGTCCAGCAATTTTATTTTAAATTCACTATACTTTTAGGTTTGCTGGACTATAACTTGGTGTTGTAAAATTGTTTACAATTGTCAACCCCAGTCCATCACCAGCATCTCCACATCATATCTGTGGAGAGTTTAATGGGCAATTAATGTGCAAATCCAGCAAATTTTTTTTTAAAAGTGGAGTCTAAGGACAAGACGCCGTTTGTGTGAAGAAACAGTGGAGCAGCATAAATCAACCAGCAAGTTCCGAAGATTCCCAACTCACGGCGTACTTCTTAATCCCCTGAACGTGCAGGCCGATTTGTTCATTAATAATGGCGTGCGTTGTTCACATGCCATTATTTTTCCAGCAAGATTCAGCCCATTATTTTAAAAATGTTATCAATCCTTCAGGAGTTAATTACGTTTTTAATTTATTTTTGCATTTAGTTAACCTAAAAGTATATCGAATCCTTCTAAATGATTCTGTTGTCTCATTACTTCCTGCATGTTTATTGATGTGATGGTTCTGATCATTCCTGGTCACGAAAACAGATCCAGAGTTAGATTGTGGAGGGGGTGAGAAAGTGAGCAAACATATGAAATTTGGTTCGTCTGAAGGTTTCTAATCTCATTGAGCTGACAGATTAACGTTCACAGACCGTTAGACAAACTCACAATTCGATAACAAATAGCTCCGCTCACAGCAAAACCATGCCGTAAGCTTAAAGAGAAAAATTGCAACCAAAAATAAATAAGTATTAAGGTCAGAATTCCAGTTAAGGCTAAATAAAAAAACTGAACAACCCAGTTCACCTTCCATTGGCAGTTCAGGAAGTAATCGTTTCACTTGTCCTCTACAATTCACCCTCTGTGAGAAAGGCAAGTAGAGGATCTGCTTCTAGGTGTCTTTTGCTCTCAATATATTTGCCAGTAGAAGCCCAAAAGCAAAGTAGGGTGGCCGGCCTACTAACCAGCCTTGTGAGGAAGTGGCCCCCTCCTCAACTGACAGCATGGCTGAGATCAGAAACTCAAATTGAGAAAATCACAAGCTGTAAGGTGGCAATCTCTGTGACCAATTCAACAGATCATCCATTTACTGCCCAATTTTGATAGAGATAGACTTGAAAGCTGCTTACTGCAATTGTGCACCAAAAGATAAAGGATCTGCTATAAAAACACATCATGATATTTCTTTCTCCAATGAGCCCCCTATGCAATTATTGGAGCAAAAGAGGAACAAATTCTAGTACTAGGAAAATCAGACATGGTATCAGTCTGGCCCTGGTTAGCCAAAACTGAACACAGCTCCCTTATCTCCCAGCTCCAAGTGATGAAAATAAAAATAATTAGTCTGGAACTCCAGTGAGTTTTTTGAAAATTGGGACTTCCAATGAGGGGGGAGAAGAAATATTAAAACAAAATGGTAACATTCCTTCATGCCCATTGGGACTGTCTGAACAGAATTTTTTTTTAAAACTGGAAGTCAAACAAGGACCCTAGGGAGCATATGTTTAAGCATCTTAAATTGTACAGTGCCGTAATCTTGGCTACAAATCATGATTAAGCACTAAAAGGCTGTATTATACATGCACAGCGTCAACAGCAAAAATTGGGATTTTGGAATCATAGAATCATAGAAAGGTTACAGCACGAAAGGAGGCCATTCGGCCCATCGAGTCTGCGCTGGCTCCATGCAAGAGCAATCCAGCGAGTTCCACTCCCCTGCCCTATCCCCGTAGCCCTGCAAATTTTTTACTTTCAAGTACTTATTTAGTTCCCTTTCGAAGGCTATGATTGAATCTGCCTCCACCACCCACTCGGGCAGTGCATTCCAGATCCTAACCACTCGCTGTATAAAAAAGTCTTTCCTCAAATCACCTTTGGTTCTTTTGCCAATCACCTTAAATCTATGTCCTCTGGTTCTTGACCCTTCCACCAATGGGAACAGATTCTCTTTATCTACTCTGTCTAGACCCTTCATGATTTTGAATACCTCCATCAAATCTCCTTGCGAATTGTCTCTGTTCCAAGGAGAACAACACCAGCTTCTCCATAGACTATCCGCGCCTCTAGCAAAGCTGTTCCAGTACAGCTACAGCACTGGCATCTACCCGACAATGTGGAAAATTGCCCATGTATGTCCTGTCCACAAAAAGCAGGACAAATCCAATCCGGCCAATTACCGCCATCAGTCTACTCTCAATCATCAGCAAAGTGATGGAAGGGGTTATCAACAGTGCTATCAAGCGGCACTTACTCACCAATAACCTGCTCACCGATGCTCAGTTTCGGTTCCGCCAGAACCACTTGGCTCCAGACCTCATTACAGCCTTGGTCCAAACATGGACAAAAGAGCTGAATTCCAGAGGTGAGGTGAGAGTGACTGCCCTTGACATCAAGGCAGCATTTGACAAAGTGTGGCATCAAGGAGCCCTAGTAAAATTGAAGTCAATGGGAATCAGGGGGAAAACTCTCCAGTGGCTGGATTCATACCTAGCACAAAGGAAGATGGTTATTGGAGGCCAATCATCTCAGCCCCAGGACATTGCTGCAGGAGTTCCTCAGGGCAGTGTCCTAGGCCCAACCATCTTCAGCTGCTTCATCAATGACTTTCCCTCCATCATTAGGTCATAAATGGGGATGTTCGCTGATGATTGCAGTGTTCAATTCCATTCGCAACCCCTCAGATAATGAAGCAGTCCGTGCCCGCATGCAGCAAGACGTGGACAGCATCCAGGCTTGGGCTGTTAAGTGGCAAGTAACATTCGTGCCAGATAAGTGCCAGGCAATGACCATCTCCAACAAGAGAGTCTAACCACCTCCCCTTGACATTCAACGGCATTACCATCGCCAAATCCTCCACTATCAACATCCTGGGGGTCACCATTGACTAGAAACTTAACTGGACCAGCTCTATAAATACCGTGGCTACAAGAGCAGGTCAGAGGCTGGGTATTCTGCGGTGAGTAACTCACTTCCTGACTCCCCAAAGCCTTTCCACCATCTACATGCACAAGTCAGGAGTGTGATGGAATATTCTCCGCTTGCCTGGATGAGAGCAGCTCCAACAGCACTCAAGAAGCTCAACACCATCAAGGACAAAGCAGCCTGCTTGATTGGCACCCCTTCCACCAACTTAAATATTCACACCGTGGATGCAGTGTGTACCATCCACAGGATGCACTGCAGTAACTCGCCAAGGCTTCTTCAACAGCACCTCCCAAACCCGCGACCTCTACCACCTAGAAGGACAAGGGCAGCAGGCACATGGGAACAACACCACCTGCACGTTCCCCTTCAAGTCACACATCATCCCAACTTGGAAATACATCGCCGTGCCTTCATCATCGCTGGGTCAAAATCCTGGAACTCCCTACCTATCAGCACCGTGGGTGAACCTTCACCACACGGACTGCAGTGGTTCAAGAAGGTGGCTCACCGCCACCTTCTCAAGGGCAATTAGGGATGGGCAATAAATGCTGGCCTTGCCAGTGATGCCCACATCCCATGAACGAATATAAAAAGAAATAACTGAAGTCCCTCATCCCTGGAATCATTCCAGTAAATCTCTTCTGCATCCTCTCTAAGATCTTCACATCTTTCCTAAAGTATGGTGCCCAGAAATGGACACAATACTCCAGTTGTGGCCGAACCAGTGTTTCATAAAGGTTCATCATGACTTTTGTACTTTATGCCCCTATTTATAAAATCCAGGATCCCGTATGCTTTTTTAACCGCTTTCTCAACATGCCCTGCCACCTTCAACGATTTGTGCACATATACCCCTAGATCTCTGTTCCTGTACTCTTTTTAGAGTTGTGCCCTCTAGTTTATATTGCCTCTCCTAATTTTTCCTACCAAAATGTATCACTTCGTATTTTTCTGCGTTAAAATTCATCTGCCATGCCACCAACCTGTCTATATCTTCTTGAAGTCTATCTCTATCTGCCTCAGTGTTTACTGCCCTTCCAAGTTTTGTGCCATCTGCAAATTTTGAAATTGTGTCCTGTTACACCCAAGTCCAAGTCATTAATATATATCAAAAAAAGTAGTGGTCCCAGCACTGACCCCTGGGGAATACCACTGTACACCTCCCTCCAGTCTGTAAAACAACCGTTCATCACCACTCTCTGTTTCCTGTCCCTTAGCCAATTCTGTATCCATGTTGCTACTGCCCACTTTATTCCATGGGCTGCCACCTTGATGATAAGCCTACCATGCGGCACTTTATCAAACTCCTTTTGAAAGTCCATTTATGTCACATCAACTGTATTGCTCTCATCTACCCGCTCTGTTACCTCATCAAAAAAACTCTATCAGGTTCGTTAACAAATCTGCGCTGGCTTTCCCTAATCAATCCACACTCATCCAAGTGACTGTTAATTCTGTCCCGGATTATTGTTTCTAAAAGTTTCCCCACCACTGAAGTTAAACTGACTGGCCTATAGTCGCTGAGTTTATCCTTACACCCTTTTTTGATCAAAGGTGTAACATTTGCAATTCTCCAGTCCTCTGGCAACATCCAAGTATCTACGGATGTTTGGAAGATTATGGCCAGTACCTCCGCAATTTCCACCATACTTCCCTCAGGAACCTAGGATGCATCCCATCTGGACTGGGTGAGTTATTTAAGTACAACTGGCCTTTCAAGTACCTCTTCTTCATCAATTTTTAGTCCATCCAGTATCTCAACTATATCTTCCTTTACTGAGACCCTGGCAGCATCTTCTTCCTTGGTAAAGACGGATGCAAAGTATTCATTTAGTACCTCGGCCATCCCCTCTGCCTCCATGAGTAGATCGCCTTTATGGTTCCCAATCGGCTCCACCCCTCCTCTTACTACCCATTTACTGTTTACATGCCTGTAGAAGATTTTTGGATTCCCTTTTATTGTGGCCGCCAATCTAATACTCTCTCTTTGCCCCTCTTATTTCCTTTTTCACTTCCCCTCTGAACTTTCTATGTTCAGCCTGGTTCTCACTTATCATTCGCCCCTTTTTTCTACTTCATCTTCCTCGCTATCTCTTTTGTCATCCAGGCAGCTCTGGCTTTAGTTGCCCTACCTTTCTGCCTCGTGGGAATGTGCCTAGACAGTACCTGAACCATCTCTTCTTTAAAGGCTGCCCACTGTTCAATTATAGTTTTGCCTGCCAATCTTTGATTCCAATTCAAAGCTGGGCCAGATCTGTTCTCATCCCATTGAAATTGGCTCTCCTCCAATTGAGTATTTTTACTTTAGAGTGGTACGTGTCCTTTTCCATAGCTATTCTAAACCTTATGATACTATGATTGCTGTTCCCTAAATGCTCCCCCACTGATACTTGCTCCACTTGGCCCGCCTCATTCCCTAGAACCAAGTCCAGCAATGCCTCCTTCCTCGTTGGGCCGGAAACATTTTGGTTAAGAAAGTTATCCTGAACACATTTCAAAAATTCCTCCCCCTCTTTGCCCCTTATATTATTATTGTTATCCCAGTCTATATTAGGATAGTTGAAGTCCCCAGTTATCACTGGATAGTTTTTGCACCTCTCTAATTTCCCTGCAAATTTGCTTCTCCATATCCTTCCCAGTAGTTGGTGGCCTATAGAAAACACCCAGTCGTGTAATGGCACCTCTTTTAAGCTTTTGTTGTTGCTTTTTGCTTTACTAATATTCTAAGTTAAGAGGTTTTTTTTAAATGAACGGGGCACCGAACCAGCAAGTGGAAGGGAACAGATTAGGGAAAACCGTTTGTCACTAACGAAGTCATTTTGACATTGGGTGTTAGTGTAGAAGAGGCGATATTGGATTAGACAACCAGATGTTATACATCTCTTCTGATTTTCATTTCCATTGATCGGATATCGTTCGTTTTACACTAACGCCCAAAGTCAAAATGACCCCCCAGAGTTATCCAACTTCCCTCAAAAGGTAAACGGAAAGAATATAGCAAAGTAGGAGCGCCAAATTGTTCGAAGTTTTCAATTTTGCACATTGAGGCTCCAATGCACTGTGCCACACAGTATTAGAATTCAGGTTTGGCTTCACAGCTCGCATAACCAAGCTCTCCAAATTCAGACATCATACTGGGGAAGGCACCAAACAGAGGTCATGTGCACCATGTGTATTTAACTGAAGCAAGATTGAAAAGAAATCTAAACTTTCCAAAAGTACCTAATCTCTTCCTCTTGAGTGCCCAATCTGATAGCCAGCTAAAACATTACGCAATGTTATACAGTATATTCAGACATCATATTGGGGAAGGCACCAAACAGAGGTTAGAGAAGTGAAGAAAAAGAGGCAGAGAGAGTACACTCCCACACCAGCTGCTGGTGGATTAGGATGGCACTGGTGGAGGCCTGGGAGTTAGTTACAGGGAGACCTGGTGAAGAAAAACAGAGATGCAAATAAAGAAATCACTGTTGTACACTACAGCTAAAAAGTACACATGGATAATATGTACAGACGAACTACGCATAGCAAATTACATTTGCACAGCTAATTGTCAGTTGAAAGAGTCCCTATCCTATATTGTAGGCACACTAACCCTAATATTTTGTTTGCGTGGCCAAGTTTTTAGGACAAAAGACACAACAAATCAAACATTCCTTTCCATAAGTGCAGATGTGGCTATGCAACAAGGTCACTGGTACTATTTATTACCACGCGTGCAGCTGTGATCCTTTCATAAACTGAGCCTCATTTTAAAAATGTTTTTCTTTCCCCTTCCAATTTTTTTCCCCCTCAAGTGAACAGTTTTACAGCAATTAATAAGACTGAATGCAAAAATTGTTTGTAAAAAGCCTAACCTCGTCCTGACCCAGACAGTCTAAGTTTAAGATGGCTTGATATTCAGATATTTCTTTTTAGATTTGAATTATGAAAACAAATTAAACAATCACTGGGGTCTGAACATTTGTTCATATCGTATTAGGATCCAACAATTCACAAACATTTGTAATTGTGCTCCCGGCCACAGCTTTATTTCAAGCAGTTACATTTTTCAAAGGAGAGTGATGCCTCAGATGGAAGCATTTAAGTTACTGTGAGAAGCAGCGAATGCCTTCGAACGTACAGGCCAGCAGTACTGCTTTGTTTACCTGGCTGCCAGCTTTGGACTGCTGTTTCTAGCAAAGCAGCAAAGTAAACTAAATACGTGCTGCAGAACTTTATCCAGTCTGTAAACTCTGCCTGGTAAACTTTAATGTTTAATGCCCTCTGGCACACAACATCTCGTGACAGAGAAAGAAAGAACATGCATATATTTAGCGCCTTTCACAATCTCAGGACAGCCCAAAGCACTTTACAGCCAATGAAGTACTTTTGAAGTGTAGCCACTATTGCAATGTAGGAAACGTGACAACCAATTTGCATACAGCAAGGTCCCAGAAACTGCAATATGATAAATTACCAGATCATCTGTTTTAGTGATATTGGTTGAGGGATAAATATTGGCCAGGACACTGGGGAGAACTTCACTGCTCTTCTTCGAATAGTACTCTGGGATCTTTTACATCCACCTGAGAGAGCAGACATCTCATCTGAAAGACAGCATCTCCAACAGTGCAGCGCTCCTTCAGTACTGCACTGGAGTGTCAGCCTAGATTTTGTGCTCAAGTCTCTGGAGTGGGACTTGAACCTACAACCTTCTGACTCAGATGCAAGAGTGCTAGAGGCGCAGATTGGGAATGCAGGCACATAAGGACTGTGCTCCCAATTTGCGGCCAACATGATTTTATATCCACTAGGAAAATCCCGCAGGCCAACTATAGGGTGCACAGACCTCTGGGCCCAAATTCCTGAGATGCCCTCCAGTCACATAAAGCTCTACGCTCAGAGCGCTACATTATAAAAAAATACATGTCCCCATTTCAAAAACCAAAATGAGATTGCAATGTTTGTTTGAACTTATCTTTCAGTGCTTTGAAGGTTAAATTACTTTGAAGATCAGGATCAATAAGAAAGTGATCAGAATGTGGTAGCTGTTGTATGTAATTCATTTTTAAACCTACAATAGAGGCACAGGTTTTTTTAAAGTAAGGTCTGAAGACTTTTAAAACATTTCTGCCGCCACCAAAATCCTGAAAGGGTTCATTATGAATCAGTTGAATCTGGGCTTTTTTTTTTACATAGAATGTATTATCCTGTAACTGGAGAAGGAGAATCAGGATAATGAGGCTGGTTCAGCTTCACTTAACAAAAAAAAGTAGTTGATCCTAATCAGCCCAAACTCTAGCATCTTCTGACTAAATCCCTCAAAACCAGTCCTGACCTCTTAAACTGCAGGGTTTTTTGATATGTTCATATATTTAGTTCTGTAGACTATAGTGTCTGGTGAGGCTTCCCCTCACTGTCTCTCCAGACTCTAACATCTGGTGATATCTTGTGTCACATTTGGGGTTAGATTTCCCTCTTCGACTGACACTGCCACAACCCAGACACATTTTCCTGGTTGGGGGTTCATTAAACATGCAGCTTGGCTCCCCGCTGCAAGAGGGAACCCACCGCTGCTAAGGATGGAAAGCTCCTGTGCCACTGCAGTGAAAGCGCCGCTGCAGCATCAGTAGAGGCAGCCGGGCATTTAAAGGGCAGAAGAGCCTCAAAGGTGACAAGGGAAAACTCGTCTTTAAGCCTTGGCCAAGACCGAGGCCTAAAAATGTAAGCTCTCTGGGCAGAAACGGAGGGTAGATGAGATCTCTACTAGCACATCATTAAATCCTTAACATAAGTGATGTGGCACAAATGCCTCCAAAGGCACCAAAATCCTACCTGGGAAGTAGTTTCAAATTTTAACTTGGAAGGCACAGTGTTGTCAACAACAATGGTTACTGCCAGCTGCTCTTACATTAGATCTACCATTTTGATTCTGGCCATCAGTAGGCGGAGCTCTCAGGGAAGCAAAGCAATTTTGCCATTCCTGTCCTGTACAATCCCCTGTATTGTACAACATTAGAAAAGGTTGTACAATTGGAGATTCTCACCTCTGGTGTGGTACAAGCAAATGTTGATCTTTGTTATTGGTTTTTCAAAAGCTTACATACCTCTACATACTTTGTACATTTTGATTGAACAGTCCTTGAGAGGTTGTTGACATGAATATGCATACACAAGGCGAAATGTGGGTTTTAAAGTTAAGGCAGTCTTGGTCTTTGTGATTTGATGCACAAGGTTATTTAATGAACACTGTTGGAGTAATGTTAACCTTATCCGAGCAGCTGAATACTGATGGGATGGGATAATCTGCCCATTTTACATCCAGCTCAATTTTACTTTCCATTGACTTGCTATTGTATATAAGTGTTTCCTTTCTTTCTTACAGCTGGTAATAATCATCTGAAACAATGACAAAAGTGGAAAATTATCCTAACTAACTAACCCAGATTATGTACACGACTGAGCCTGGAAACAAATAGGAGGATCTGATAGCCCTACTTTACATTACTTGGGTTAGGTTACATCATTCCACCCCCTGCTATGTTTTCAGCATTCTTCTGTTTTTCCATCATTTCCCTCCTCCCACACTTCCTCTCCTGTAGCTGTTGATGCTCAGTTGGTAGTACTCTCGCTTCTGAGTCAGAAAGTTATGAGTTCAAGTCCCACTCCAGAAACTTCAGCATATAATCCAGGCTGACACTTCAGTGTAATACTGAGGGAGTGCTGTGCTGTCCTTTGGACGAGATGTTAAACCAAGGCCCCTTCTACCCACTCAGGTAGATGTAAAAGATCCCACAGCACTATTTTGAAGAAGAGTAGGGGTGTTCTGGCCAATATTTATCCCTCAACCAACATTACTGAAAAACAGATTACGTGGTCATTATCACATTACTGTTTGTCAGAGTAAACGTGGTTTTATGAAAGGGAAATCGTGCTTGACAAATCTAATGGAGTTTTTTGAGGATGTGACTAGCAGGGTAAATAAATGGGGAACCAGTGAATGTTGTATATTTGGATTGTCAAAAGGCATTAATAAGGTGCCACATAAAAGTTTATTACACAATATAAGGGTTCATGGGGTTGGGAATAATATATTAGCATGGATAGAGGATTGGTTAACGGACAGAAAACAGAGAGTAGGAATAAATGAGTAATTTTCAGGTTGGCAGGCTGCAACTAGTGGGGTGCCACAGGGATCAGTGCTTGGGCCTCAACTATTTGCAATCTATGTTAATGACTTAGATGAAGGGACCGAGTGTAATGTATCCAAGTTTGCTGATGTTACAAAGCTAGGTGGGAAAGTAAGCTGTGAGGAGGACACAATGGGCATGATTTTGACCCTGAGCTGGGAAGGGGTCGATGTGGGTCAAGTTGTGGACGGGAAACCCAGAAGTACGTTTTCCGGACGTCCTTACGATTTTGAGGTAAGGCCATCTTTTAATTTTTTTTGTCGGTTTGCCAACGGACTGGCCAGCCTGATTAACAGACTGGCCTCAGTCGGACAGGAGAGCAGCCAGCAAGAGGAGACGTGTTGAGGTAAGTCTTCAGGTAAGTCTTTGATTGTATGGATGGGGGAGGGCTTGAGTGGGCACAGGGGGGCATAGGTGGGCACAGGGGCATGGGACACTAATGGGCATGGGTGGGCATGGGGCACTAATGGGCATGGGTGGGCATGGGGCACTAATGGGCATGAGGCACTAATGGGCATGGGCCGGCACAAGGCACCAATGGGCATGGGGATCACGGGTGGGGAGTCAGTCATGGGGGGAGGGATCGGGGGTCAGTCATGTGGAGGGGGTGTCAGGATTGGGGGTCATCGTGAGAGTCCGCGATTGTTGGTGGGTCGGGGGTCATTGCAGGGGCTCATGATCGTTGGGGGGGCGGGGATTGGGGGTGGGGCGGGAGTTCCGCAATCGTTGGGGGGAATGGGGGTCACGGCAGGTAGGCTTGTTGGGCCTGGGGTAAGCACTCCTGCTCCTCTGGCCCACAAGCTGTGCCAGAAAGGCATTTACCTGCAATTTTGGGCCTTCTCGCCTCCTTTCACATGATGTGTAGGAGAAGGCCCGGGAATCCTGGCCCCCGGGGGTTGAAATCACAAAATCTGAAAAAATGGAGGTCCGCAGCCTCCATGAAAGGTTTAAGTGACCAACCCGACTTCTGGGAGTGGGTTGGTCACCCGCCCCTTGTCCTGCCCCGGTGAAAACCGGAAATGGGCTGGTTGAAGGTGGGTTGGGGGCGGGTCCGAAATGGTTGCGATTTTGAATGCCCCCCCGTCCCCAACCCACCCGTTTTTCAATGTTAAAATCGTGCCCAATGTGTCTGCAAAGGGGTATAGACAGGTTAAGTGAATAGGGAAGAAGATGATCGATGAAGTATAATGTGGGGAAATGAGAGGTTATTCACTTTGGTAGGAAGAATAGTAAAACAGAATATTTTTAAAATGGTGATAAACTATTAAATGTTGGTGTTCAGAGAGATTTGGGTGTCCTCGCACATGAAACACAGAAAGTTAGCATGCAGGTACAGCAAGCAATTAGAAAGGCAAATGGTTGCTTTTATTGCAAGGGGGTTGGAGTACAGGAGTAAGGCGGCCTTGCTACAATTGTATAGGGCCCTGGTGAGACCACACCTGGAGTACTGTGTACGGTTTTGGTCTCCTGACCTAAGGAAGGATATACTTGCCTTAGAGGCAGTGCAACAAAGGTTCACTAGATTGATTCCTGGGATCAGAGGGTTGTCCCATGAGGAGGGATTGAGTAGAATCTCTGGAGTTTAGAAGAATGAGAGGTGATCTCATTGAAACATATGAGATTCTGAGAGGGCTTGACGGGGTAGATGCTGAGAGGTTGTTTTCCCTGTCTGGAGAGTCTAGAATTAGGAGGCATAGTCTCAGGATAAGGGGTTGGCCATTTAAGACTGAGATGAAGAGGAATTTCTTTACTTAGAGGGTTGTGGGTGCTCAGTCACTGAGTACATTCAATGTTGAGATTGATAGATTTTTGGAATCTAAGGGAATCAAGGGATATGAGGATCGGGCAGGAAAATGGAGTTGAGGTCGGAGATCAGCAATGATCTATTGAATGGTGGAGCAGACTCAAGGGGCCATATCACCTACTCCTGCTCCTATTTCTTATGTTATTTTCTTATGTGGAATCTTGCTGTATTACAACAGTGACTACACTTCAAAAATACTTCATTGGCTGTAAAGCGCTTTGGGGCGTCCTGTGTCGTGAAAGGTGCTTTATAAATGCAAGTCTTTCTTTCCTTTTTTTGCAGCTGAGGTCTCTGGATATTGATCGGCAGCAGAAATCCTGGGTGATTTCCTCCTTCCTAACCCAAGAGTGTTGAGGTCAACTGTAACACCTCGAAAGCTGCTCCAACTGAGACCAGTTAACTCAGCACCAATCATGGATTGACCTGGGACTCTCCTGATCTGTACAGTTCAGCTATTCACCAGATAAACCTTGTTCAACCATTTGGGCAGCCCCAACCCGGTTATTAAAAAGAAATTAAAGGTTTACATAAGAGTCAAAATCAAATTCAGAAAATGAAAAACAAAACAACAAAGGGGAAGAAAAATGAGGTCTTGACAATTACCAAATCGTGGTCACAGCTACAATTACAAAATATAAATGTAGTGGCATTACCAGCATGAGATGTGAAATCTGAGAAAAAGACTCAAACTCATTCCAAAACAAGCACAATTCATGGATCCCTCCGCGCTAAGAGCACACAAAGACTGGAATACCCAAGTAGGCTGAGCTGGGCCAAAATATATATCAAACTGCTTCTGGGACCAGAATGCGAAATGTAACAATCCAGGCCAAGATCAACCCTCGAGTACCTTTTGGAGTTATGAATGATCAGCAGAGATCATATTTGATTAAAAATCCCTGGGCAGGATGTTATGCAATGATCTCCAGGGCCTGGATTCAAAAAAGCCCAAAGTCCTTCCAACCAACCAATACATCAATGAAACTGGTTGATCGTAAAGCTGACACATGACTGATAATAGTCTAGAACCAGGATTATTTTCTTTTAAAACAAGGAAACACGTTTTATCCTCACAACAACCTGGTAGTACCATGAGCAACAGTAAGATGCCTACCGTCATTCACTATCTAGATTTACACATGAAGAATAACCACTTGGGCAAAGTACCAAGTGAACTGGTACTTGAAGAATTATACCTCAGTACAAATCATCTCCTCCTCAAGAAGTAAAAAAACTGAACAAATAGAAAGTACAAAAAAAATGTAAATATGATTATTTTTAAGTAGGTGTTTCCTTGCACTGCGTCTTGATAAATACAGCCTGGTGAATTATCATTAATATTGTGGATGAAGAGTATTCTGTGAAGAAAACTTTTTAAGTTGCAAGCAAGCTGACGGTATGGGTGATCAAAGTGCCCTCAGCACCCCTAGATTAGGAACAGAAAAATTGGCCAGGATTTCTGCTTATGATCGCCATCCTACTAGAAGTGGGAGTGTGTTTGCATCAGATGAAGACACGATCAGGCACAGATGCAATGCCCCTCGCAATCAAATAACCTGCCAACACACACGGTCATGGCTCACACAGGGATGATGGTCACTTGGGTGAAGAAAAGAAGGCTGATCAGCCTCCACGGAACAGTAACCCAACGAGGACTAATGCTTTCTGCAGAGGAGGGGTGGGGGGGCGGAGGAAGGCGAGAAATAAATTTTGACAAGTTTATATGTTTCTGAACCGCTGTTAAACCGCAATGACCCCGCCCGTAGGACTCTGTTGGATGTTTTATAATAAGTATCAGACTCGTATTTGCCTACACAAGTCACACAGCTACATTCCTCGACCTTTTCATCAGGCTTCCCAGAGCTTTTAATGACTACAATGGACACATTAAAGGGAAAGCTATTTTGCTGGAAGCACAAAATGAATCCAGAATATCATTAAAAAAAAATGTAAATTGTTTTGTACATTATATGTAGGCATATGTACTGATATGTGCACACATTCTGCACAGTTAATGGTTCGTAGTCCAAATAGGAGCACTCCACATATTAATTTGCAATGTATGTTTCAGCCAAAAGTCTGAACTGCGACTAATTCTTGATGTGGGGTCATTTTTCTTGAGTTGTAATAAAATTACATTATAACGAGAACAAGCCCTAGGCTGACTGAATCTGTCAGCTCTCATTTTCACCAGAAAAGATGCGCATCACTGAAAACATTTCAATTCTTTTTTCCTTGCAGAAAAAACAGGAAATATTAGAAAAATAAGACCTCCGGCATTAATGGGTTTAAAACGTGAATTTTGGTTGCAAAACAATGACTTGCTTTGTAAACGTTCCAAGGTGCTTCAAAACCCTGGTTAGACCGCACCTGGAGTACTGTGAGCAGTTCTGGGCACCGCACCTTCGAAAGGACATATTGGCCTTGGAGGGAGTGCAGCGTAGGTTTACTAGAATGATACCCGGACTTCAAGGGTTAAGTTACAAGGAGAGATTACACAAATTGGGGTTGTATTCTCTGGAGTTTAGAAGGTTAAGGGGTGATCTGATCGAAGTTTATAAGATATTAAGGGGAACGGATAGGGTGGATAGAGAGAAACTATTTCCGTTGGTTGGGGATTCTAGGAGTAGGGGGCACAGTCTAAAAATTAGAGCCAGACCTTTGAGGAGTGAGATTAGAAAACATTTCTACACACAAAGGGTGGTAGAAGTTTGGAACTCTCTTCCGCAAACGGCAATTGATACTAGCTCAATTGCTAAATTTAAATCTGAGATAGATAGCTTTTTGGCAACCAAAGGTATTAAGGGATATGGGCCAACGGCAGGTATATGGAGTTAGATCACAGATCAGCCATGATCTTATCAAATGGCGGAGCAGGCTCGAGGGGCTGAATGGCCTACTCCTGTTCCTATATTCCTATGTTTCCTATGTTCCTAAATACGGAGAGAAAAAGTTAGCTTGGGTCTCCCCATTCCTGATTGCTATGAAGTAAACCCTGCTGGAGTGTGAGTGGACCCGTGTGAGTGGACGCCTGGTGAGAATAGGATTGGCCTCAGCTGTGATGGTTCAATAGCTTGCCAACACTCACTGCCAAGGCTGCCATATGAAGAATGGTCATTTGGGTGAGACTCTGGAGATCTCAAGGAATTTGTAAAAGCGAGAGTCGGCATCTATAGGTGAGATGGAGAGTAGAATAAAATGCAGCCTGTATTGGTGTAATGTATTGGTGAAACATCAGACTTGTGAAGAAGCCAATATTGGTAACTCAGCTGCTCACATTGATCGGGAGCACGACCTCTCCACTCCCTAGTAATTAGCTGGTTACACAGTCGTCACACAGCAGTCTGTCAAAGCAGTATAGCAAGCACCATTTGCACAATACAACAGCAAATGTCAAAAGACCACATGTAGTAGAAGGAGGAAGAATAAAGACAACACATGGGTTTTCCGCTGTCCTTTTATACTCTGAAATCTCCTGTGGACCGTAGCACACTGGAATGGGTGTATTTAACATCCAAGAAATCTCAGCAACAGGGTCTGTTTACAAAAAGTCCTGACTACTTTGGAAGCGGTTTCACATTTCAGGAGTGCAGAAATCCTTTCTCCTTCCAATGGCTGGACTGCTTAGTATAAGAGACCCAAATAACTGGAACTAACTGAATCATAGAGTGTTTTTATATTTGGTGTCTCTGTAATTCAGAACACATTACAGCGACATTGGTGTAGCAGCTCCCCACTTTAACATCGCTAAAAGCAGCTGCCTTATCCTGACAGTTGAATTGTGGACTCACACTTTCATGGGTCTTCAATTCAGCCGTCAGGTAAGGGAATGGGTTATAATGATGTAAAGGTGGGGAAACTGGCACACTGATGTTGCTACACCATGACCTGAACTACAGCAGACCCACAAAACTTCAGCCCTGAATTTAACCCAATGCGTCTGACGAGAATGGGGCACGTGGAGGATTAAAATCATAGCAGCCTGATACTCACTGCATCCACACTCAGTTCATGCTATTCATCATTTAATTCTTTTTAGGTTTGCTTGAGGGCGAGCAGGAGGTGGTGTGCTCTTCGGGCACCCACAAGGAAACCTAGGGCCTTGCTTGCCCTGGGATTCCCCACCACCACAACCCCCATCCCTCCTGCACTCTAGGTTATGCAGGCTATAGGGGTCATTAATTTAACACTGAAGCTGCTGAAAGTTTATACTGCAGCGCTGATTCAGTCCCTGAGTGTATCTACCTCACAAATGGGGCGTCTCGTGCTGGGTTTGACTCAGAGTACAGGATTTGGGGTTTACGTTCTTCTTTAAAACAGCTGGATACTTGATCGTCCCACCGGCCCCGTGCTCCAAGCTCACTCCGCCAGCTCCACACTCAACGTTTATGAATCTGCCATCAGGTTAAGACCAGCAGAATCCACTGTACAATGGAAGTGGGTTTGAGAGCAATATGACAACAGCATGTTAATACAACTTTTTTTTTTAACAAGACAACATTCCATAAGAGAATGTTTGCTATTACGTGCTGCAACAGCCAAACTTGATTTTAAACAAACTCAGCCATCAAAACACAGAAGCTTCAAATAAAGTTAAAAGCGTGCAACTCTTACATAAAATTACCTCTGAAATACCACAAACCTCAAAAGGTCCACAAGGACCTGATCCCAACTGCCACGATATGGACTGAAATGCAAGTGCCTTGTAGATATCTGAACAGATGACTGTCAATACATCTGTTTTAACAGTAACCTACCGTAGTGAGTGTAGATACCTTTCTAATCTATTTTCTTTCTTTCACAAAGCATATTTTGCACAATTACAGTCCTTGTCTGTGATACAGAATGTGGATATAAGGTCAGATCAGCCATGATCTTATTGAATGGCGGAGCAGGCTCGAGGGGCCGATTGGCCTACTCCTGCTTCTATTTCTTATGTTCTTATCTTCTTATGTTAAGTCCAGTTTATTTCCTCACCCCGCCCAATTTTCCCCCCCATTTCTCTTCAAGGCATTGACTTTTGCTGAGGTACAGTTCCGTACACACTAGCAGCACTTCTGTACCTCACCAAAGTGTTCATTGTTAGCCTAGACACTGAATGTTGATAGGCCATTCTATCGTGGGGGGCATCACAGCTGAAGGTGATCCTGTTGTCACCTCACGTCCAAACATTCACACTTTCCAACAAGAGTCACCAAATGGCGATCAGGAGTAGGGGGTGATGATCTTTCTCTTCCCCAGCTGGGGCTAATTGCAGCATTCCAACTGCTATCTTGGCTGAGATCAGCTAACTCAGCACAGACCAGAAATTTAACCTAGGGGTTCATTGTCCATAGGGCGTAGCACTGTGCCAGGTGATACATTCACCCACTAAGCCATTGGGGTACAGATCTAATTATAAATAACATTAACACCGGTTAGCCATCACAGAAACAGAGTTATGATGTGATACCTCATTTAACCTGTGAATGGAACTTGCTACATCAAGTACAAATGTATTAGGTACGGTCAGGACCACAAGTTGTAAACAGATAAGTAACTAGCTCCAAGATTTAAAGATAACATTTTGTCTTCTCCCCAAAATACTCTGAATGGAGATATTTTATATCAATGGTTTTGCCCATTTTTGTATGTTTCTTTTTTTTTTGCAGGGGTCCAAAAATTTGCAGTGGAATCTGAAAACTGAAAACCAGCAGCCTTGTTTACAACCATTTCCTGGGTTTACAGTGGAGTTGCCTGAGTGCTAGGTATATACTAGCAATTAAATTCACCCCAGCCTGTTGTGGAAAGGCCACAAAGAATGACTGGCATGCTCACGCCAATTTCAAAATCATAAGTGGATTGGGAGTTCCCCGGTTTGCATTCATGTCATTTTACTGCTGCAGAAATTGCGGCCTGGGGCAAAAGGCAGATGAAGCCTTTGTGTGTCGGTTTTGTTCTTTCTGATCGGAATCTCTAGAGACAAGAGAAGTCCACACAAAGAAAACACTTGGAGCTTCTCTGTTTTATTTTATTCTGATTTAAATTTAGGTGCACTACATTTTCACCTATAGAGCAAGACTAAATGTTTTCTTTTACATTGTAAATGCTTACACAATACTCCATGGGCTCCATTTTAGCACCCGCTATCGGGTGCGTTCCTGGCGGGGGGGGCTCCGAAAATCGGGGAATCCCTGAGCGGGTCGGGAGCCCGGCTCCAACCCGCCCACTTCCGGGTTCCCCACAGACGCGCCGACGTGCGCGCGCAGCCCCTGCATGTGGGACTCCCGCAGGCAATTAAAGACGGCGGGGTGCCACTTAACAGTATTTATCTAGCTATTTCAGGTCATTAACAGACCTGATTAAGGGAATATGTGAGGAGGGGTGGGATTTTAGAAACAACTGGGACTGTTTCCCATACTGGGGGAAATACTCCCAGTTGAAATGGACGTGTTGCAGCCATCAGCCTGTGGCAGCTGCAAAGGTCCATTTGACAGGTTGTGGGGGGGAGACCCTCACTCATTGCAGGAGGCCACTCTGTCACTTGGGACAAAGTTTGGCCTCCACCACCCTCCTTCTGACAATCAAATTCACCAACTTGCACACTTACACCGGGGTCCAGAGACATGTACCTACCTTGCTGACCCCGTCAGATGTACATCTTCTGGATGGGGGCCGCCATAGCTGCAGTCATGACCTCCTCGGAGGGCGAACAGCATCACCAGCCTCGCCGGCCAAGCCGTCCACCTCTGACACGTGGAGCTCCACAACACAGTGCTGTGACACATTCACCTGCACAGCAGGAGGGAGGGCAACCGCAGAGAGAGATGCGTCACAGGGGGCACTACCCTCGCCACAGGGTCCACAGACCGAGGCTCAGCTTCCTGGACCTCTCTGAGCAGCAGTGCACACGGAGGCTTAGAGTCACTCGACATGTAGTCGTGGACATCTGCAGCCTCCTTCATGCCGAGCCGCTCCCGGCTGGCCCGAGCACCATCTTCTTACCTGTCGCTGTCAAAGTCACCACTGCCCTCAACAACTTCTCCTCCGCATCCTTCCAGGGTGCAACCGGGGACATCGCCGACGTCTCTAAGTCATCTGCACAAAAGAGCCCTGCAAATACACCTACACCCACTCTGCAGTGACACAATGGGTGGCATCAGGTGTGGGTCTTCATTGTGATCCTCAGGAAAGGGCATTATTGCACAAACCAGACATGCAAAGACGTGGCAGTAGTGGTGCCAATATAATATGTGATGTGAGTTGGTCAGAAGTCAATAGAAGTAAAAACCATGACAAACCCTCAAACACCCTTGTGCATCCCCTTCATGCTCACAACACGTTTGCCTTATGCTGCCTACTGCATATATGTGATGCATGCCCTGTGGCTGCAGCACAGGTAGTGGCAGGTTGAGTGCAGCTGACCATGAAAGAGATGCATGAGAGGGTGAGTATGAGATAGAGCCATGAGATTGTAAGAGGATTGGGTTGAGTGGTAGTGGCGGGATGAGTACTGGCGAGGTGAGTAAGTGCAGGTAAGATGAGGATGAGGTTTGAGTGGGTGTGAGGGGTCATGTGACAGAGTAGTGTTGGCAGTGCAGAAGGAGATGTGGGGTGGGGGCGGTGATGTGGCAGACGCAGTGTTGGGGAATGAGTAAGTGTACTCACTTTGGTTGACCTACTTAGGTCATTGCAGCGCCTCCTGCACTGTATGCAGGTGGCCGATATGTTGGTGGTGCAGGTGACCTCCTCTGCCACCTCGAGCCAGGCCTTCTTGGTGGCAGAGGCAGGCCGCTTCCTCCTGCCCGCCAGGGGGAAAACAGTCCCAGTTGTTTGCAAAATGCCACCTCTCCTAAAATGTCATGTTAATCAGGTCTCTAAACGACCTGAAATACCTTAACGATTACTTTAAGTGGCACCCGCCGGCTTTATTTGCTGGCGGGAGTCCCATATGCGGGGGCTGCGTGCGCATGTCAGCGCGTCTGTGGGGAACCCGGAAGTGGGCGGGTTGGAGCCGGGCTCCAGACCCGCCCCAGGAATCCCCGATTTTCGCAGCCCCCCCGCCACGAATGCACCCGCTCAGGGGTGCGAAAATCAAGCCCGTTAACTCTGTTTCTCTCTCTACAGTTGCTGCCTGACCTGCTGATTATTTTCAGCATTTTCTGTTTTTATTTCAGTTTCCAGTTGTTTTTGATCAACTAGGTGTTATTGTACAAGTCATTTGAATTAACAGGGGCATTGCTATCTTAAAAGGGAAATACTCTTTTGAAGATGGGAGAGAATGTCACTGATTGTAGAATGTGTTTGGAGAAGGGGCTCACAGTCAAACTGTTGAGGAGTGAAAGATGCAAGCTAGGACATAAGGTAGAAGGAAGTTGCCAAGGTGGGATGGAATGAGGCTTCGGAGGGATAGGTAAATAAAGGTGAAGATTTTGAAATCAATGTACTGGGGGATGGGAGGGGCATGTGGAGGTCAGCAAAGAGTGGGTTGAGGGGTGAGCATGACTTAGAAACTTTATCTCTGATGAAGGAAATGGGACGGTCTCAGCAGAAAACTGGGTGTTTATATTTACCCTAAAAAAAATCCTGTTTTGGAAGAGTGGCTTCTGTGCACTGTTTTCCCTCTTAACATTTCCATTGAGTGCCAGTCTCAACTGGACTCTGATGCAAAATAAAAGACCTGATTGCTATAGAGTGCAAACATATGGGATTGGTTTCCTTCTGTTCACTTTGCAGGAACAGGAGGTCTCAATTCAATGGCTGAGTAATCTATCCATATTTTCATGGACCTGTGATGCCATGTGTTCCTTTAATGTTGAATCATTTACACTACAGAGTGCAGCTAATGACGAGAGAACCACAAGCCTATAGTTGGCTGCATTCCTGTAGTGTAAATGCACATTTTGTTAACATGGAGCACATTGGGTTACCCAGGTAAACAGCAAGAGACTCGAATAACAGATGTCCAGGTCTCAAAAAGGAACCCAAAAGCTGATGAAAGGATTTTAAAGTTTTAGTGAACAGCAATGACTGCAATTAGCAGCCATTTCAACTGAAGTCACTGGAGTTCAAAACTGTGCTTAGGTACATCACACTGGATTTTCTGCTTTGAGTCAAAAAAAACTCCTGCCTCAAGCATCTAGATATGTGTGGGTCGAAAAGAAAAGAGTAGTGGTAGGCCCACAAAGAAAACGCGAACATAAACAGACCAGTTTCAACAGACTTCAAAGGTAACAGTTTAATGCTAAAAGTTTCAGCCAACACAGAAAACCTCTTTGTTCTCGTCTCCATTCAACTTCTCCTCATATTAGGACTTTTTTTTCAAGGCCTTTCTTCCCTCCTTCCAATTTACAAATTATTTTCTTACATCTTTTGATGTCCCTCAGGCCAACCATTATTTCCTGCATGAGAGGGTGGGCTAAAGATTTGTTCCCAGGCCTTTGCTGCGTGGGTTTTGAACATATTGTAAATGAGGTTTGCGACATTGGCAAGGGTTGATTTGGTCTTATATTTATGCACCCTCTGAGGAAGCCTAAGACTCCATCCAGCCCTGTGTCCCTCTACTCTATGGTTCAGTGCATTAGTGTTCCAACATGTGCCACCAAGCCTGAAGACTCTTCTAAATCAAAAGTATATTGACACAGCAGAACCGCAATGCTCTTCGCCAGTATTAAATTTGACAACAATAACCAGCAGATGATAAATTTCAACATACTCTGAACAAGAATAAACTGGAAGCCCAGTTGTGATGGCTTTTAAAATGGAAAACAGATGCAATTCTAACAGGTGAAAATTCAGACCTCAGAACCACAAAAGGCAACAAATCCAGCCCAGTGTTGCAGTGTGTTTCTGCATGGATACCTCATGCTATGGAGTGGTACATTATTTCTGCTCTATGATTCTACAATTGGTGAGTTCCTGGACTTGGATAAGCACTATCCATGAGGGAATGAAGGGGTGTAGAGTAGGTCAACCCCATGTTGCTCTTGTGCATTCAGCCAAAGTGACATAGGCAGCATGATAAAATGGGAACAATTGGTGAATAGCATGCAATCCCCCTCCCTACAAAAAAAATATAGCAGAAAACAGAATAAACCTCAATTAAAAAGGAACCCATTGAAACTGGTCTATTTACTTTCTTATTTTCATTGAGGGTCAACTGTTACCCTTTTCTTTTCTGGTGCATATATATCTGTTTTAGTGCAGTTAGACACTAACATTGACACCTTTGCCAAATGACACATAAATATAAAATAAACAGGCTTATAAGTTTCTATATTTATAGCAGGACTCCTCTTCCTCAATGAGAAACTTTGGGCCTGGACTCCATTTCCTTGCTATCATTTTTACCCACCATTCCCATTATTGACGATGATTATTTTGGCAGTGATCTTAGTCTGTATCTAACTTTTGCAATTAACACAAGAGCTTTCTTTTTGATAAAATAAACTTGGGGATTAATTCTCTCTGTGCACTATTTGGGGTAGATCTTGACTTTGTGGGATAGTGTAAAACAGGTGATTGCGATTCTACAGCCCATTTTACATCTCTTCCGATTTTTATTTCCACTGAAGTCACCCATTTTACGCTCGCACAAAGTCAAAATCTATCCCTTTTAGTACACTGGTCAACACAGTAGTGGCAAAATCTTATGTACACAATTTTAACAAAGTCGTTAACCCATTTAAAATAAACCAGACAATGACTTTGTTAGAATGTTGCAATTAACAATTAACTGTGAACACATTAACTAGTGAGCTGAAAATAGCGCAGAGGAAACCCCTAAGAAAAAAGACACAAGATTATCAAGCGTATCCTGTTTGATAATAAAATGTGAAGTTCATTGTAAAAAGGTTTCAGGCTGCGGCAGTATAAATGATTGTGAAGAATTATTCCATATTAACATTTAGGAAGCCCCCAATTCTTGGGGGCCTTTCCAGAATCTGGTCTTGGACTTGCAAGACTCATTCACGAAAGAGAGTTCACTCTGCTTTCAGGAAAGGAAGGGGAATTAATTTTCTTTGCAACAGAATAATAATGGAAGAATAAAATATAACTCACACACAAGATTTAGTTAACAGATTCTGGGAGGGGTGAATTGGCAATAATTTCACTCCTGAGTACCCAATATTTTTTCTTTTTTTTCCTCCCCTCAAATTTTATCTTCTGAAGTCGTTGGTTCCTTGTTGAGTATGATTCAACGGATGTTGGTAATCCTCTGATACCTCACCCAAGTAGCAACTCTTCATGTGTTAACCTGATATTGAGTGCTGGCAGGCTATTCAACTACAGAGGCTGAGACAGATCTTCTCCTCATTCAATGTCCACAAACATGCACTTTCCGGTAAGATTCATGGATAACGATCAGGAGTGGGAACTTTGGTTCATAGTTCCCTTCCATAGCCCAGGGTGGCCAATTGTAGAATCTTTGCCCCTGCCCTGGTCAAGATCAGCTAAATCAGCATAGAGCAGGGATGGAACCTGGGCTCAGTATCACACCAGAAAGTACATTTACCCACTAAGCCATCAGGAGAACTACCTAAATACATTTGCATTAAATACAAAAATATATTTTGTGATCAGTCCACTAAAAAGTTTTGAAAGCTACTTTAAGAAATTTAGCAACTTTATATTAACCTTGGACTTCTGTGGGGTCACAGAAAAAAATGGTGCTCACAATCATAAACATAAGATAAAATAATAATATTTAGTACTGTACTGAATGTAACGTTTAAATGCTGCTGCTGAGTGAAAATTGGTACGAGGAGCACACATATCACAATCCCTTCACTCCCTCAAGGTCAGTAGAAAACCTTCCGAATGGTTTAAGGAAAAACAAATTCCACACAAGATGCACGTACAAAAATACCAGCTTGTCCAAAACACAAGATCCCACTAAAACCCTCAATGCTTTCTGTGAGCGCTTTAACTACTCCAGCAGCATGATACACTAAAGGGAATAACTTTGCTAAGAGAAACACTGCCATTAAAAAGCCTTACCATCCCAGGGGAATAGAAATTTCCAAGTCATTTGAAGCTTAAGTGATAATTACAATGTATATATAAAAAAATATATAACCTCGTAATGGCTGATGGAGCACAAACAGGACACTGCGGCTGAGATGGTGAATGTGGAATGGATGACAGAATTAAAAGGAATCTCAATCTATGAACTGTGGGAGGAAGTGTTAAACATTCCGATATCCTAACTAGGGAGTTAATTGAAAGACTTAATAACGCAAGGTTGAAGCAAATGGGCTGTAAACAAATGGGAAATGGTGACCTTTTGTCGAGCTTTTCAAGTTCAAAATGCCCTGAGAACTAGTTGTTCCACTAAAAAGTTTTTATAAATTCAGAATGCAACAAATAAACTTTTCTGGTTTCTCCCCCCCAGATTTGCAATTTCATAAGTTATTTTCACAAACAGCTTCCTGAATCAGGCCATGAAATGCACAATGCCAGACACTGTTAACTTCCAGCAGACGGGAATTACATCACATTTCTCAGCAACAAGGAGCATTTTGTAAAGCTGCCTTTAAAAATCATGTTAATCGCTTTGACCTTCGATAGGTCTTTAGGTCCCAATGGGTGACTTTCTCATTAATGCTTTTACTGTAGTGTGACTTCAAGCAGTCCTTCCTTGTTTCTCTTGTAGTTAAACAGCAGGACATAAATGGACAAAAAAAATAATTTAGCCCCAATATAATGTGCTCTAAAATACTCATTAGTACCTATTTGTTTTTCCAAAAAACAATTACTCCAAATTAAATGGATATCATCCATTTCAATATTAGGCATTTCTAAATCATCAGGACACTTCAATGACCTCAATTAAAGTACTTTGCATTTAAAAAACAATACAAAAGAGGCTGTTAGTGGAGGTCGAATCTTTACTGTTCCACAGGGCTAGACTTCAATAGCTTTTAAGTTTTCTAGACACAGAGGGCATCAAGGGGTATGGGGAGAGAGCAGGAATATGGTTTTGAGATAGAGGATCAGCCATGATCATACTGAATGGCGGAGCAGGCTCGAAGGGCCGAATGGCCTACTCCTGCTCCTATTTTCTTTGTTTCTATGTTCCATAGGAACAGGAGTAGGCAATTCAGCCCCTCGAGCCTGTTCCACCATTCAATTAGATCATGGCTGATCTGAATCTTAACCCCATCTTCCCGCCTTGGCTCCGTAACCCTTAATATCCTTACCTAACAAAAATCTACCAATCTCATTTTTGAAATTTTCATTTGACCTAGCCTCAACAGCTTTTTGGGGGTGAGAGTTCCAGATTTCCACTACCCTTTGTATGAAGAAGTGTTTCATGCCATTGCCCCTGAACAGCCTAGCTCCAATTTTAAGGTTATGCCCCCTTGTTCTGGACTACTCCACCAGAGGAAATAGTTTCTCTCTATCTACCCCGTCAAATCCTTTAATCATCTTAAACACCTCAATTAGATCACCCCTTAATCTTTTTTTACTCAAGGGACTACAAGCTCAGTCTATGCAGTTATTTAGAAGCAACATGAAGTTCAATGCACAATGTTACTAACTGTACTGATAGTTAAGTTCGACATAGGCATGATAGCTCCTTCATTTGCACTAAGGGACTCCAGGTCCAAGTACAGGGGCCAGAATGATTTTGAATACCAGACCCAATGCATTATTTATTTTATTTTAAGAGTTCTCCAACTTTCTCCTCTCTTAAATCCCTGCCCATGTAATGAACCATACTTAGCTGAGGGACCAAGCAAGCAACGTGCACCCAAGGTCTCCTAATGTTGGTCTACAAACAGACATTGATGCATGGGAGTGGCTCAATGCATCACCTCCCTTTGGAGAATTGCCTGAAAATACCATTGCTCAAATGCGCCACAGATGCCCTTTGGAATTTTAATGAGGGGGCCTGAAACATATGTAAGAGACCTAGGCGGTGATTTTAAGCCTCAAGAACGGGTAGGTTAGTGGGTGGGAGTTGAAAGTATTTGTTTTTTGGGTCGCGACTGCAACCTAGCTTTATTTCCGGGTTTAATGTCAGCGCATAGAAATACAGGCTTCCCACTGGGAATGCAAAGTCTGAAAATTTTGCGGTCGTGACCCAAAATAACAACTATTTTCAACTCCCACCCGCTCCCAAACCGCCTGTTATTGGGGTTTGAAATCACCCCCTAATGTCTGTTTAGGTGGCCGCCAGAGATGCCTGACAAATGGCCAACCTAACTTTGAGTCGGATGTCTTTTAGGCGTTCTTGGGGCGCTGGACATTGGTCCCCGGAATTGGGCCTCGGTATGCCCATTTTTATGCCCCTAAAACAGACGTAACAAGATCCAATTTCTACCCTAAAGAAACCATCACTGTATTAAAAAAAAATTCCTCATCCCTTATTTTGAAAAACACTTCAAATTTAAGAATGATGAATACAATGAAGCTCCTACAGTAATCGCCTAAATACTGAATGATTGCCAAGTTTCATTTCCCACCAGGTTGCTTTGATCATCACATAAGTGTAGAAAGCGAGCCAAGAAGTGGATACAGTGACAGACAGACATTCGGTAAAGGAGAATACTTTTTTCATATTTCAATTAATATTGAAGCCAATACCTAAGGAAAACTAATTCCTAAGTTATTGGTAAAACAAGACTCGACCGTAGTCAGGGTAGCCACTGAGTTATCCCATTGTAAGACTAAAATGTAAGTTGGCAACTGCTATCTACATCGACCCAGTACATGGCTTTATGAAGGGGAAGTCATGTCTGACAAATTTGCTTGAGTTCTTCGAGGATATAACGTATAGGGTGGATAAAGGGGAACCAGTGGACGTAGTGTATTTAGACTTCCAGAAGGCATTCGACAAGGTGCCACATAAAAGATTATTACTTAAGATAAAAAATCACGGGATGGGGGTAATATTCTGGCATGGGTGGAGGATTGGTTATCAAACAGGAAGCAGAGAGTTGGGATAAATGGTTCATTTTCGGACTGGCAACCAGTAACCAGTGGTGTTCCACAGGGGTCGGTGCTGGGTCCCCAACTCTTTACAATCTATATTAACGATTTGGAGGAGGGGACCGAGTGCAACATATCAAAATTTGCAGATGATACAAAGATGGGAGGGAAAGTAGAGAGTGAGGAGGACATAAAAAACCTGCAAGGGGATATAGACAGGCTGGGTGAGTGGGCGGAGATTTGGCAGATGCAATATAATATTGGAAAATGTGAGGTTATGCACTTTGGCAGGAAAAATCAGAGAGCAAGTTATTTTCTTAATGGCGAGAGACTGGAAAGTACTGCAGTACAAAGGGATCTGGGGGTCCTAGTGCAAGAAAATCAAAAAGTTGGTATGCAGGTGCAGCAGGTGATCAAGAAAGCCAACGGAATGTTGGCTTTTATTGCTAGGGGGATAGAATATAAAAACAAGGAGGTATTGCTGCAGTTATATAAGGTATTGGTGAGACCGCACCTGGAATACTGCATACAGTTTTGGTCTCCATACTTAAGAAAAGACATACTTGCTCTCGAGGCAGTACAAAGAAGGTTCACTCGGTTAATCCCGGGGATGAGGGAGCGGACATATGAGGAGAGGTTGAGTAGATTGGGACTCTACTCATTGGAGTTCAGAAGAATGAGAGGCGATCTTATTGAAACATATAAGATTGTGAAGGGTCTTGATCGGGTGGATGCAGTAAGGATGTTCCCAAAGATGGGTGAAACTAGAACTAGGGGGCATAATCTTAGAATAAGGGGCTGCTCTTTCAAAACTGAGATGAGGAGAAACTTCTTCACTCAGAGGGTGGTAGGTCTGTGGAATTTGCTGCCCCAGGAAGCTGTGGAAGCTACATCATTAGATAAATTTAAAACAGAAATAGACAGTTTCCTAGAAGTAAAGGGAATTAGGGGTTATGGGGAGCGGGCAGGAAATTGGACATGAAGCTGAGTTCGGATCGGTCAATGCCCTGTGGGTGGCGGAGAGGGCCCAGGGGCTATGTGGCCGGGTCCTGCTCCGACTTCTTGTGTTCTTTAGATTTGTGGTTGGGATCAGATCAGCCATGATCTTATTGAATGGCGGAGCAGGCTCGAGGGGCCGATTGGCCTACTCCTGCTCCAATTTCTTATGTTCTTATGTTCTAACTACCGCCATGGGCAATAGGGCCATTGGGTCTGTAATTTTTAGAAATGGAGATGAGGTGGCTTCTGCTTAAGGGAATTTTGTTTCAATGTCAGCTTCAAATCATCCCAGGTAAGGTTTAGCAAATATCAGATGAAAGGTAGTGCCCTAAAGATGAACCCTAACCCCAACCTCAGAAATGTCCTCCTCAGCAGCAGTACTACAGATTATTTTTATGTGCCGGCACCTTTACTAGTTAGACCCACATACTACTAAAAGCTCTGCAGTTTACAGGACTGCTGAGCAATTGTTTTGTGAAGAAGGTGCACCTTTAAATCATCAACATATGAGCCATTGCGAAATATCAACTGATAAAGTTAATTTGTCTTCACTTGCTTGATCCAAATCAAGTCGGAGTCAGTCTGGATGCATAAAGTTTTGGTTTATTCTGTACTGAATTGAATTTACCATGCTGACAAGTTGTTGCTGTGGAATGCTTCCACATCTTGCTGAAATGAAAATATGAAGTGATTTTAAAGGCGTTGGGGTAGAGTTTCCGCTTTGAGCTCGATCAGGAAATTGCGACCAAAATGGGCTTGAAATTTCGCTGGATAGGTGACAGTTCAAATTTGTGCTAAAATTCATTTGTAACATTCATTCACAAACGTCAAATCTTCCATGAAACAGCGCAATCAGGCAGCGTAATAGAAATAATTGTTTCTTTTTTTATTCTTTCCATTAAAATGTATTCCTTGATGTATTTAAGAGTGGTAACCTGGTGCAGTTTTATTAACACAGCTGAAAATGGGTTTATCACCAAAAATAAGCATTTTTAATAAGTCCTCCACCTGTGAGTAACCTGATTTAAAATCATTAAAAATGACATAAAAAACTATACTGAACCATTCAATAGTTTCCCTGGTGTACACTAGTCAGTTTCTTAGTAAATTAAATATTTTTTGATATGAAAAACATTTAAAACATGCCTACCAGTGCCTGGGCGACTAAGAAAATGAGCGCAATTTGAAGAGCCTTCCCGAACCAGCGCAACTGGCGGAATCTCACAATTTCAACCTGGGGGCGTGGCTAGCTTTGTGGGCGGGGCCTGATTCAAGTGAATTGAATCTTGAATCAGCGTAAAAGATCGTGGAAAACACGAACATAAGTGGTTTTGGGCGTAACTCACCGATATTTAAAATTCCCTGATCTTTTGCGCTGGTTCGGCCAATTCTTCCTGGATTGCACTGATATTACTAGCGTAAGCAAGTGGAAACTCTATCCCATTACGTCTTTATTCCATCCAAAACTAAGGATGGATAGCCTAAGTGGTAGAATTACAGTGGGTGGATTATAGCAAAGTATATAAAACCCATCACAATGTATCTTCCTCCAAGTCAGTATCATTACATTACAATTTAATCATGGCAGGAATATTAGAGGGGATCGTGGCCATTTCAATTTCAGAGGGCCCTCCCCCCTTTATGTGGTCCAGATATTCATATTCAACCTGTATGACTTTTTTTTTGTTATTTTCACACAGGATAACACTAAATAAGTAATAATGTGAAATTCTATCAGTGCTAAGTTTGTATTATGCATAAATTGAAATGACTGCATGATACCAGTATATATTTAACTTTTGGTTACAACAAGATACTTGCATTTCTGATTCAGTCTAAATATTTAATTGTACATCAGACGCTAGAATTCACCTACTTGCCTTCAATTTAATCCTCACCTGTTAGGTTTAATTATTACCATAAACATGAACTAAGTAGTGAAGTAAAGATCAAAAATTGAAATGGAACACTTTCCAGTTAATATGTAACCAAAGTTTTGACAGCTCAGTGGCTGCACTCTAGCCTCTGAGTCAGAAGGTTATGGGTTCAGGTCCCACTCCAGAGACTGGAGTACATAATCTAGGCTGATATTTCAGTGCAGTGCTGAGGGAGTGCTGTGCTGTCCTATGGATGAGATGTTAAACTGTGGCCCTGCCTGCCCTCTCAGGTGGACGTAAAAGATCCCACCTATTTTAAAGAAGAGCAGGGGAGTTCTCCCCCGGTGTCTTGGCCAATATTTATCCCTCAACCAACATCACGTAAACAGATTATCTAGCCATTATCACATTGCTGTTTATGGGACCTTGCTGTGTGCAAATTGGCTGCTGCATTTTCTACATTATGATAGTGATTGCACTTCAAAAAAGTATTTAATTGGCTGTAAAGCACTTTGAGACATCCTGAGGGCATGAAAGACGCTATATAAATGCAAGTCTTTCTTTTTGATGTTTAAAATAATGCAGCACTGTTCATCTAAAATGAATGGTAGGGCCGTAGGTGACCAAAATAAATGCAAAAAGACAGATTTAAACTGGTAACTGGAGTGGCCATGTTACCAGGTACTGCCAGGAAAATCATCTGCCAGGGCTTGTTTGCACCATAAACACAATGGGCACCTCAATTTATTGAGAACAGTGTCAATGATGTCAGATACAACAGGCACCTGGATAGTACCAACTGTGTTGCCAGACAATACAGAGACATTTCTGATTATGACCCTATTCTCCAGTTTGCTTGCACTACGCAGTACAATAGTATTTTCTTTGTTTGTCCTGTAAGTTTTGCTGAGACCAGGGGCCTGATTTTAGCAGGCCTGTGGGTTTCCGGCAGGTTGGGTTTCGGGAGCGTGGTCAACATGCTCGGTGAAATTAGTGGGTTGCCCGCGCGATCGTAGCAGGCAATCCACTAATTGGATCCAATTACCTGCTCCTCCGGGCTCGGCGCTGCTGGTCTGCGCGTTGGGCGGGCTGCGCATGCGCAGTACGATCTGTCAGCTGGAGGCTCTCTAGTTAAAGGGGCAGTGCTCCACTGACAGATGCTGCAACCAATAGAACACATTACAGCATGGAGCAGCCGAGGGGGAAGGCTGCTCCCAGTTTAATGATGCCTCACCCCAGGTATCACCAGATGGGGTGAGGAGGAGGGGGAGGACAGAGATCTTCCACCCGGAGGGCGGGAGGAAGCGGCCTGCCTCTGCCACCAAGAAGGCCTGGCTCGAGGTGGCAGAGGAGGTCACCTGCACCACCAACATATCGCCCACCTGCATACAGTGCAGGAGGCGCTCCAATGACCGCAGTAGGTCAGCCACAGTGAGAACACGTAGTCTTTCCCCTAGACTCCGTCTGCCACAACACTGCCCCCACCCCACATCTCCTTCGGCACCGCCAACACCACTCTGTCACATCTCCCCTCATACCCACTCAAACCCCATCCTCATCTTACCTGCACCTACTCACCTCGCGAGTACTCACCCCGCCACTAACACGCAACCCAATCCTCATACAATCTCATGGCTCTATCCCATACGGACCCTCTCGTGCATCTCCCTCACGGCCAGCCTCACTCAAGCTGCCACCACCTGTGCTGCAGCCACAGGGCATGCATCACATATGTGCAGTAGGCAGCGTAAGGCAAACGTGTCGTGAGCATGAAGGGGGTGCACAAGGGTGTCTGAGGGTTTGTCATGGGTGTTACCTATATTGAATTTCAGAACAACTCACATCACACATTATATTGGCACCACCACTGCCATGTCTCCGCGAATCCTGTCTGTTTTGTGCAATAATGTCCGCTCCTGGGTATCACTATGAGGACCCACCACTGATGCCACCCATTGTGTCACTGCAGAGTAGGTGCAGGTGTATTTGCAGGGCTCTTCCGCGCAGACGACTGAGAGACATCGGCGGTGTACCCGGCTGCACCCTGGAAGGATGCGGAGGAGAAGTTGTGGAGGGCAGTGGTGACTTTGGCAGCGACAGGTAAGCAGATGGTGCTGGGGCCAGCCAGGAGCAGCTCGGCATGAAAGAGGCTGCAGATGTCCACGACTACATGTCGAGTGAATCTGCGCCTCCGTGTGCACTGCTGCTCGGAGAGGTCCGGGGAGCTGCGCCTCGGTCTGTGGACCCTGTGGCGAGGGTAGTGCCCTCTGCGACGCGTCTCTCTCTGCGGTAGCCCTCCCTCCTGCTGTACAGGTGGATGTGTCACAGCACTCTGTTGTGGAGCTCCACGTGTCAGAGGTGGACGGCGTGGATGGCGAGGCTGGTGATGCTGTTCGCCCTCCGAGGGGGTCATGACTGCAGCTACGACGGCCCCCATCCGGAAGATGTAAATCTGAGGGGGTCCGCAAGGTAGGCACATGTCTCCGGACCCCTGGGTGAGTGTGCAGGTTGGTGACTTTGACCGTCAGGAGGGGGGTGGTGGAGGCCACACTTTGTCCCAAGTGACAGAGCGGCCTCCTGCAATGGGTGAGGGTCCCCCCACCCCCCCACCTGTCAAATGGACCTTTGCAGCTGCCACAGGCTGACAGCTGCAACACGTCCAGTTCAACTCGGACTGTTTCCCCCAGTGTGTGAAACAGTCCCATGTTTCTCCAAAATCACACACAGTCCCTTAATCAGGTCAGTTAATGACCTGAACAAACGAAATAAATACACTCAAGTGGCATCCTTCTGGCTTTAATTGCCTGTGGGATTCCCACCAGCGGGGGCTACGCACGCACCCCCGCACATCATCGGGGAACCCGGAAGTGGGCGGGATCGTGGCACGATCCGGTCACGTGCCTGGATATCGGGATTTTCGGGGCCCCCCCGCTGGAAACGCACAGGAAACCCACCGGTAAAATTGAGCCCCAGGTTATGGTTTGGCAGGTGCCAAATGCACTCCAATCCCTCACCCAAAATCCCCTGCTTCAAGTAGGAGTTTAGCAAGTGAGCATCAGCAGACAAATACACATTGGAGCAGGAACCGTGAGTGATATCTTCCCCTCCGTAGCTCAGAGGCACCGAAACCATGTGGAAATGCTTCTTTTTCTCGCCATGATTGATCAGCTGACTAGGCTAAGACCAGAGATCAACCCTGGATCTTTCCTGGTCTATACGGTTTAGTATCACACCAGCTGATGTATTTACAGACCATAGCTTCAGTGGAACTTCACATCTCTGTAGAGGTATGACACTTGCCTATACATCCCAACGATATGTAAATGACCGATTTTGGTTTGCGTGAAGTCCGTCTTCAGCGCTAAAAAGAGTAGCATATATGAGGGCAAAATTGATCACCAATACAGTCTGCGTTAGCGTCAATATCTTCTTCAATTCTGTACACCTGAGCGCAAAAAGAACAATTTCATTCAGCTGTACAATGTGCAATTACAAACTTTGGCGATATTTCTTAAACCCTACTACACTACTAGAAGTGCAGCAGGGCAGGACCTGCCCTCGCATTGACCCTGTTCCAAATCCTGTGGATAGAGTCATTAGCATATGAGGGGCAAGCACCCATGCAATTTACAGCACTTTCTGAGCATCTGCTCCATTGGAGAGGGACAGCCTTTGGCCCCGAGGACAATAAGAAGAACACAAAAGCTCGACAATACTGAAGGTGCCACCAACCTAGCAGCAATTGATTGCCCTGAGATCGATTGCCATTAGGAAAACAGCATTGTGGGGCCCATTTCTGATGGATTGTTTTGCGTGGTCTAGAAGAAGCGGCAGAACCTGGAGGATTTAACCTGGGTAATATCGTCCTGTCAATCCTATCGCTTCTTCCAACATCAGGACAGGAGGAGGACACTGGCGCAAGAAGCACCCAGCCCCTCCAATAAAAATTTCCCAACTTAATAAAAGGGGTGGAGACACACCATAGCAAGGTCCTGCCCCAAATTCCATCCTCCTGCCAGACTTAAGTCTTTCTTCCACCATCCGAAGGCACTGAGTCTAATTTCGCAAGATGGAATGAAGTGGTTTATGAACAAATATATGAAGAAGGCAAGAATCCTCACATCATTTTATTTGGCTGATAAATAATGGAAATGAGAACACAGCAGACATCTGTTGTGCTGCAAAGGGACGTTTAAGAGCTAACAGATACGGCTAGTGCATCACCCCCAGAATTATTTCAAAAATCTGTTTGTAACACATTCTCATGTCACCAATTTGTGGATGATCTGTGTCTGTTGCAAACAGCAGTACTGAAATAAAACATATTTACAAACGTAACAAATGAGAAAAGATCATTTGGCTATCAAATCTGTCCCTTCCATAGACCATATAGTCTCCTCTATCGTAGACTCTACTTCGCCTTTTTAATATCTTCAGGGAACGCTCAGTTTTGATATTCTTTGATGCCCAAAGTAATCAAGTGAAGCTCCACAATATTCATCTGTGCTCACATCCCCACTATTGAACACTGAGGTGCTCCGCTCCTTAGGCAATATAAACCCTCCACCTCCTGGCCTCAACTGTAGAGGACCATTGTGTAATGTGGATTATTTATCTCAGTTTATATCTATAGTCACAAATCCCACTCCATACTAAGTTTATCCAGCTAATTTTTCCATGCACTAAACAGTAAGTCTTGGGGCAATTACTGGAAATCTGCTCCATATATCCATTACTCTATGGAAAAAAAAATATTTGTAATCTCTAATCTCACTTGAGGCTTGTTAATTTTAAACAAAAAAAAAGTAAATCATCACTAATGTTAATTTGCCATCTGCGATCAGTGCAGGAGGACCGCTTACATCGAGCAACAAGGCAGGAGGCAGAGGGAAATCAGTGCATCTTTGCTGAACTGTAAATCCTACAAAATTTTGGAATGGGTCCCTTGGGCCCTGTTAGATCTGGCTGTGTTCACCCCACTAACTGCTGCTAAGTATATTCACTTCACAGGTTATTTAAAACCTGCGCTGGACATTCCCACTAATCAACTGCAGATTTCTCAACAGACTTGCAGCAATGTCATCACAATTGTTGCACATACTTGCACAAAATCCATGGGGATATCCAATAAAATCTGTGGGCTAAGTTTCCCACGCTAAATCAACAATAGCATTATGCTTCAGTTTATCAATAAGATAAATCATATGAGAAAATTAAAACATAGATCGGACTAATTTGTTAAAGAAGCAACCAATTTAACATTTTTTTACATCTCTTTCTTTATTCAATGATTTATTGGGATCCTCGTTGAACTTCAGCATCCGCGACTTGACCCTGGCTTTTGCACTGTTACTATTCTTGGGATTTTGCGCTTCATTGGCACAGTGCAAAGATTTATTCCGCAACTAACCTGACATAGGAGCTGCATACAATGCTTATAGCATCAGGGTTGTCCGTATTGTGAAATCAGTTTTGCTTAAGACATTATAATCTAAATGTATTGTTCCTGTAGATTCTTGGTGATTTTCCTATAGTCGTCCCTGTATTCCAGCCAACAGAACAGAAGGCCTGGGGGAGGATTCAGTGCATATTGCTTGATCCATCTTATTGGTCAGACAATAAGGTACAGCATCGGAACTGGCAGACCTACAAAGGTAAATACGCTAAATTCTGTGGATTGTAGATGCTGAGACAACTAAATAGATTTACAATGAAATTCTACAACAGTTTTAACAATTAGTATTAAAATAAACTTACAGTTTTGAAATAAAGGAGAAAAACAGGCAGCTCCCCAAAGGAATCACTGTTAATAAAGTTTGAAATCCGAGAGTATTAGATGTTTCAAAAACAGAAATTCTACAGGACTTTTTTTACACAGCATATCCTGTAAGATAATTATCTTTGGGTCTGCCCAGGGGACTTTGATTAGAACATAAAAATGCACAAATAAGAAAATGCCATTTGCCTCATCCAGCTCAGATCTAGGTCCTGTTTCAGGCACGTGATACCACAGTCTGGCTTTTCCTTGATCAGCGCTTTTATATCTTATAGATGATGGGCCCATTTCTCTTACAGTTAAAATGACCATTAATGGAGCTCCAAACATTCATTGCTGAGGAAAGCAAGTTATTTTGTTTTTTTTGTGAGAGGACTTTCTTGATTTTACCTTTTTATATTTCTCTCCTTCCTCTCTCCCAGAGCCACGGTCCATTCTTTGGGAGAAAGCTAGGCAGCCAGGTTTGTGTAAATGTCTCTGAGGAATTTCCCTTTGAGTGCTCCAAGGAGATTCACCTGTTGCAGTTCCCTCCTCCCCTCTCTCGCATCTACTATGTACTCACTCTATGGGCTCGATTTTGGAATGAAGTAGCGGGTGCGTTAGGGGCGGTGGGGGGCTCCGAAAATCGGGGAAATCCCAAGCGGGTTCAGAACACGGCTCCAACCCGCAGACTTCCAAGTTCCCCACTGACGCGTCTGGATGCGCGCGCCTCACGAATGCAGAAGTCCCAGCGGCAATTAAAGCCGGCGGGATGACAGATAAGAGAATTATTTAGATACTTGAAGTACTTAATTTTGTGCACATTGAGGCAAGGGGTCTGATTTTCAAACATCCTTAGCGTGTTTCCCGTGCTGTGGGAAACACTCCATGTTCTACCAGACGTGTTTCAGCCAGCAGCCAGTTGGACATTCAAATGCTTGTTTGACAGATGGGGATAAAAGGTGAGTTATTGCAGCAGGGCACTCAGTTCTTTCAGACAAACTTTTGGCTGGGAGATCTTTGTGTTTTCACTGAAAAATTCTTACTTTCCACTCACAATTCTTCTGTTCACACATATTTACCAACTTTTCGGACCCCCTCAAACTGACACCATCAGGATTGGGGGGGGGGGCCATGGCTGCATTCACCACTACATCTGAGGACGAGAAACATCATCAGTCTCGCCACCCCTCCCTGCACAAAACAGGCCTGCAACTACACATATGCCCAATGTAAAGTGACCCAATGGGTGGTATCAAGTGTCGCCATTCATGGTGAACCTCATGAAAGGGCCCTATCACAAAAGCCAGTCAAGAACGGGCAAGACGTGGCAGTAGTGGTGAGAATGATAACATTTAATGTGACTTTAACAAAAACCAAATATAAATGAAAAACTTGACCATATGTCAGACACCCTTGTGCATATCCTTCGTGCTCACAAAACTTTAGCCTTTCTCTTCCTACTGCTTCTACGTGGTGCATTCCCTAAGGCTGCAGCAGAGGTAGTGGCAGGTTGCTCATGTTCATGCCCGGACTACTTAGATGCTTTCGGCCTACGCCCTCTGGGTTTTGGAACCCGTGAGGGCCCCTCCAAAGACTGCTCCATCTGCAGCTGTGCAGGAGCAGACTCAGCCACCTGGAGGGGAGGCAGCATTCCTGGTACTGGTTGAGAGAGGGGCAACGGGTGAGATGTGGAAGTGCTTTGAGTGGCATCCCCACTTCCATGTCCCCCTTTAATCAACATCCCTCTCATGGACCAGGCCCACATCACTCCTACCATCCTGCTGGACAACAGATGGGAGGACATGTATGAGACCTTGGAAGCCCAGATGTAAAGTATCTGCCTGTCTGTTTAAGGCGGCAGAATGTTGTTCACCCTGAGTCCGAATGACCGTTGTTAGGGCCTGAATGGACCCCTTATGAGCCGTGCTTGAAGCTCAACGGAGGCTAGCCTTCTCTCCATCGCAGATATTCCCGCACTTACCTGCGACACTATTTCAGACACTTGCTCACATCCCTGTGACAGTATCTCAGCGATTCCCTCCATACCTCTGCCACCATTCCACTCATGCAGGAGTTGGACTCCTCCATCCTCTGCGCTATTGTGGACAGTGCGGGTGGCACCTGTTCCAGTACCTCGCAAATGTGCTGCTGCCCCTCAATCGTTCTCCTTTTAAAGGATGGCCCCCGGAGTTCAGCATCTGCATCCAGCTGAGCAGAGCCTGGAGAGGAGTGCGCCCACCGACGCGGACTCTCCACAGCTGCCCCTGCCACCAGTGTCTGCTCGTGCTCACTTGTGTGTGGTGACTCACCAGGTACTATCCCAACTAACTGACTACTAGGACCCACCAAGGTGTGAGTATCTGCGCTGGTGGATGCCTCACTAAGATGTGACAGTGCGCCCTCAGAGTCCGGCAGGTCCTCTGAGGAATCGCCCTCTGTCATCACTATGGTCGTTGAAGGGCCTGTAAGAGAACTAAAGGCAATATTAAGTATCATCACAGATGTGTTATGTTGCAATGAGCATACTGAGGTGTTGAACATGGCAAGCATTGTTAACATTAATTCATGTTGTGTGATGAATGTTAAAGTTGTGTCACCAGACGTTTGTGGGGTGCCGGTCTCGCCGTCCCCAACGGACAGGCACTCGAGGGTGCGGCTGATCTCCAGCGCCTCCTGCTCCGTGTCTGTGAGTACTTTTTGTGGCCCACCTCCAGTCCCCGCATTTTGCGCTCTCTTCTCCTAGAAGGGGAGAAAGAACAGACGTGTGATTGAATGATGGTGAAGTGGCCGAATGATGAATGCATTGGTTTGGGTGAGGTTGACCGTGAAAGAGGTGCATCAGAGGGTGAGTATCAGACAGAGACATCACATTGGATGAGGATTGGGGTGAGTGGCAGTGGTGGATGCACAAATGGGAGGTGAGGAAGTGCTCAGGAAGTGCAGGTAAGTTGAGGATGAGCCTTAAGGGGGTGTAAGGAGTGATGTGATGGAGTAGTCTTGGCAGAGCAGAATGAGTATTGGGGGGAGGGGCGCGGTGATATGGAAGACGGAATGTAGGAGATTGAGTAAGTGTACTCACTTTTGCTGACCTTGTTAGGTCATTGAAACGCTTCCTGCAATGGATCCAGGTGCGGGAGGAGTTGCTGCTGCTGGTGACCTCATCTGCCACCTCGAGCCAGGCCTTCTTGGTGGCAGAGGCAGGGCGCGTCCTCCCGTCCGCAAGGTAAAACACTTGCCTCCTCCTCCTCACCCCATCCAGTAGCTGCTGCAGTGAGGCATCGCTGAACCTTGGAGCAGCCTTGCCCCTGTGCTGCTCCATTGTGATTTATGGGTCTTTGCTCCAGCAAAAGCCTTTGGAGCAATGGCCCTTTAAATAGAGCTCCTCCAGCTGACAGCCTATGATGCGGGTGTACAGTCCGCCCACAGCGCAGCTTTCGGACGGCAAACCCAGAAGCCATGTTAAGTGGCGCCAATTCGCTTGCGATCACATATGAAATGGACATATTTTATTAGTCGGGTTACCCACGTGCCCATTCACCCCCCCCCCCCTGCCGCTGCCATCCCACCCCGCTGCCATCCCACCTCCATTCTAAAATCAGGGCCTATGACTTTGCTCAATCTGGGACTATCCAATGACTCCTGCTGGAAAGTGCACATGTGACTTGCAGTCGGTTAAAACAGGATCACAGACAGAAGATATTTTTAAAAAGTTTCCCAGTCAAGGCAATGAAAGTGCGCTTTCAAGTGTCAACAAGCAGTGTCAGCAATCTTACCTGTCTTTGTGAGGAGACACATAGCAGTGGCCATGGGCTTATCCGCAGGAAGAAATATAAGCATCAGAGAGAGAGTCACTTTGAGCCACCCTGCACATCTCCTAGCAACTTATAGTACAGTGCAATTGACAAGAGACCTGGGTGCTAGTTCACTGCCTCTTGCCTGGGAATATGGTGCAAGTTAGGAAGGGGAAAATGCCATAACATTTCCTTCTTGTGGTATGATGCTAAATCTTGTCATAAGCATTACTCAGGAACACACTCAACAACAACAACAGCAACAACAACTTGCACTTATATAGCACCTTTAACATAGTAAAACTTCCCAAGGAGCTTCACAGGAGTGATTTTCAAACAACATTTGACACCGAGCCACTCAATGTAATTTACAAATAATTCAAGTACATTCTAAGGACTAAGGCTCCAATTTAATTATTTCATCTTGACAGCAAGTTGCTTCAAGTGTAACAGCAGATTTTCTTTTTTCATTAGCAAATCAATCTGAATCTTCAGAAGCCCTGAATCTAAGTCATACAAGAAACCTTTTGCTAGTGACTGGAATACAGATTGTCAGAACTTAAAAAAACATTTTATTAGTCTGCCAATGTTAAATTTAACTCCCATTTCTGAACCTTTGTTAGGGCCAATTTTCCTCCCTGACCACACCATCTCTTATTTATTTACTTTCTTCCCCAAAGATTAAATTTAGTGCAACAATCAAGGGTCAGTTGGGATCAATTGTAAAACTATCACATTTAATGGTGATTAGGTGTCAGCTCCTGTTTCTGAGAATGGATTCCATATGGCTTGACAAGAGAGATTAATCCTAATGCTTCTCAATATTTTAGATCACCAACACATTTTAGAGTACTGTACAATCAAGAAATGCAGTTGCTGTTTCACATGTTCCTCTGAAAACATTGTACCTTGGACCTATCTACCTGCATCTTGTAACAAAGACATTTTCTATTAGTACAGTGTTTCTTTGATTACTATATTAGATAACATGATAGCAGGGTGCAACTGGAACAAGATTAGAACTCTCTCAAACAAACCTAATTCTGATGGTTGCTGGTAGCACAGAAAGACATGAAGAACCTGTTATGGAATATCAATAGGCGAGTCACAGATTCCCATAGGCTAAGATTTGCTTCAACAATCAGTTAACAGCAGTGTTGGCCAAGGACTGCCAGATATGGAGTTTGCTGGAATCGGATGTCACCTCAGGGCTGGGACCTATCTTCCCACTGTGTGGGTACACTCGGGCATTCTTCTACTGTGAACATGGTATGCCTATTCTAGCTGCTGGGTATGGAGTCAATATTTGTGAATAATATAGAGTGTTATTGTGACACGTGTTAACATGCCCCTGGCTTGTTCTCTTGTGCATAACCAAGAGTTACTGTCTTTGTTCATACTATATTACCAACTTTTGGCACCCAATAGTGTACTGCCTTGAATCGGACACCCACAGAATACTGTATCCCTTTCCTATACAGGTGAAGCATTAGACAAAATACAACATAGCGGCTTTAATTAACTAATTTGAGGCCCAAGTATACTTCCTAAATGTTTTCTATCCATCGGTATTTGTTTTGTAAATAATATCTCATTCTACTGGGATAATGATTAATAGTCAAAATGACTGAAAAATATACAAAATACTTATTAAAATGATGCAATTCTACTCAACATTATGAAGGGAACCAACAAAATTGATTCAGGCAAATTCCTTACCATATATCGAATGGTTCAAATACCAGAGGACACCAATTAAAAATTTGGAAGTTAGAAGGGAAGTCAAGCACAATTTTTTTTCACAAAGTATAATTGTGGAATAAGTTGACACAGAAGGCCACTGAAGCAGACAATTCCCTTGTATTTTGTATGTTTTTGATTAAAGGTGACAGGTCGAACAAAAATAATGATAAGTACTCCTCTTAAATAGAAATCAAATGTAAAACCACTAATGCTGGAAATTTTAAATAAATATAGAAAATGCTGAAAATGCACTGCATTAAAAAGAGAACAATTCCTACCTGAACATTAACATATATTAACATGAAGTTAGGACAGATGACTTTTTAAAGATCTTCAATGTTAGAAAAAATATTGAATAATTGGAGACTCCTTTCTCACACACACACTGTGATACTCTTTCAACACCCCCTGCCGATGGACTTTTCCACCCCCACCCCCACCCCCACCCACACCTGAGGTACTTTTCCAAAATCTTATGCCAAGGTGCTTTTCCTACTCCCCACCACTGAGGTACTTCTGCCGCCTCCTATCCCAAGCCCACCTTCCTCTCCCTTTCCCTCGTGCCCCTCTTCTTTCCTCTCCTTCCCCTCTCACCCTCCACTTCCTCTCCCTTTCCCCTGTCTTGGTCCAATTATCCCCTTGATCTGACCCTGCTAGATCTGAAAACAATATTTGGTCTCGACTACCCATGTGCAACACCATAGAACATCAACTAGCGTTAAAAATATATTTCTGGTGTCTTTCAAGAAGTAAGAGTATACTAATAGCCATGAAATAAGAATACATAAACTGACGGCCTTGCAAAAACCTCTCTTCCTTTTCTACTAGTCAGCTTTACCAACTAAGTTTTCAGATTTTTAGAGGTTCCCTGTGGGCCAGCTCCATGTTGGTACAAACAGAAATCGCATGGTACTTTGGCTGCCAACTGTATGCATATACCTTTTAAATTTCTTATCCTGTTGGTAATTATAAAACATCTGTTTGTATTAGAACTGCAACATCCTCCAATGAAAAAGAACTGTGGACTATAATTTACATATTCCTGCAAAATAGATGGAGCATTGAGGTGACAGAGGCCCTTCTCATGGAACCCTAGTTTGTGTACTTTTCAGTATTTTCTCTTTCGCCCTTATTTTTTGTTAAGGTATGTTTAATGTAGGTTGCTGGGTGATAAAATTCATAAGCATAATGGATATTAAATAGCTTATCTCCTTTCATTTCAGATTGGCTCAGTAGTAGCACTCTCACCTCTGAGTCCGAGGTTGTGGGTTCAAGTCTTCATCACATAGTCTAGGCAGACATTTCAATGTGGTACTGAGGGATGACATATTAAGCCAGTCTGCTGATTCAGGTGGTTGTAAAAGATCCCGTGGCACTATTTGAAGAAGAGCAGGGAGTTCTCCTGGTGTCCTGGCCAACATTCATCCCTCAACCAACACCAATGGGAATAGACTATCTGGTCACTCATCTCATTTGCTGTTTGCGGGACCTTGCTGTGCACAAGTTGGCTGGCACATCTGCTTACAAAACAACAATGACTACCAGGTACCAGTGATGAAGGACCTCAGTTATGTGGCGAGACTGGAGAAGCTGGGATTGTTCTCCTTAGAGCAGAGAAAGTTAAGAGGAGATTTGATAGAGGTGTTCAAAATCATGAATGGTTTTGATGGAGTGAATAAGGAAAAACTGTTTCCAAAGGCAGGAGGGTCGGTAACCAGGGGACACAGAGTTAAGGTGATTGGCAACAGAACCAGAGGCAACATGAGGAAACATTTTTTGATGCAGCGAGTTGTTATGATCTGGAATGCGCTTTCTGAAAAGATGTTGGAAGCAGATTCAACAGTAACTTTCAAAAGGGAATTGGATAAATACTTGAAGGGAAACATTTACAAGGCTGTGGCAGAAGGGCAGGACAGTGGGACTAATTGGATAGCTCTTTCAAAGAGCCAGGGCAGGCATGATGGGCTGAATGGCCTTCTTCTATGCTGTACCATACTATGATATTATGACTATGCTTCAAAAGTAATTAATTGGCTGTGTAGCACTTTGAGATGTCCTGAGGACATGAAAGACACTATAAAAATGCAAATTATTTCTCTCTCTTCCATCCATGCCAAGAGAGTTTTTTTTAAATTGAATTCATTTTTGCCTATAAATCCCAATACAGTAAATGCATGGAGCTAAAATACCTACAGAGATCAATCTTTGCCTGTATCTCTTTGTTCCGGCAGATGTACTGATGCTATTCTGATTTAAAATCAAACTTTAAACCCATCCTAGGCATAAATTATTTAACAAGAAAGTCTCCAAGATAATATCAAGCTGCACTAGGTTCAGTACTGTCAATTTATTCTGTGCCCTGCAAAGGCTCATTCTTGTTCGATAATCCAGAACTGCACCTTATGTACTGTGTCCAGTTCTGGTTACCAAGAAACAAGATAGACATTAAAACACTGGAAGAAATGCAGAGACGAGACATGGGTCAGAGTTATGATGAAAAACTGAATATATTTGAACTTTACAGCCTGTAAAAGAGATAGGAGATGTCTCAGAGGTGATCTTATCGAGGTACATAAAATAGTACAGTATTGAAAAAGTATATCCGGAATACTACTTAAAATTAAACTGTAGGGGCGGGACAAAGAGACGCAGGTTCACACTACTAAATGGATTTTTTAGGACTGACTACAGGAAGTTCTTCTTCACCCAGAGAGTGATCAACACATGGAATGGACTTCGAGATGGAGTGGCTGAGGCAAAAATCCTGGAATCATTTAGATGCAGCAATGGGGAGTCTGCATTGTTCTGGACGGATGCAATGAGATGGGCCAAATGACTGTCCTCATCTGTAATTACCTTGTTATCTTGTGAAATTGGGTCATGTGTTATATTTTCAATGTATTCCATATAATGTCAGGGCTATATAGAAACCTGGTGCTTTAACCTGGGGTCAGTATATTGAATCATAGGTAATTTGTGTACTCATTATAAATTCTTTTTACAAAATTCTGGGAGTCTGTTCCTGCATTTTAGAGTTTGCCTTTGAACCAATTAATGGTCCAATCCAACCTTAAAATGCAGTATAACAATTATATCAGATGCTGTTCCCTCTTTGTATTTGGAGTTCAAATTTACAAGTCTCAAAATTTGTCCAGATGAATTTAGTCAATTTATAATGACCGTGTAAATAGGCTTAATTATACTGTTATCAGTTTTCACAAGTCTCGGCATCTTGCAGGTTTCGAGCACCTTACTGATAAGGTTAGAGAAAAAATATCAATAAAGTGCATTGAGCCCCACACCAAGCACCACATGGACTTCAAGGTCAATCTTGTGAGCCTATAAATTAACAAATGTTGCAGCCAGATTGGTGTTAGGGTAAATTAATCTGATGCTCATCCTAACTGCTTCATTTGTACAGCTCAGTGCTCTACAGTGAAAAGTAATCAATAACCAATTTAATGGTCATGGGGTACAAAAGGAATACCCTGGCAATGCCAAATCTCCAAACTAACTGGTGAGAAAAACTTAATAAATGTAAGTTACATTCAACATGCTTGTAAGTCAGATTTTGTCTGTTTTGCTCCAATTGTTTGGATTTTGATGGATTGTTAAACAACATTCACACTGTAGATCAGTCTTGATGTCTGATACAGCTGACTGAAAATGATTGCAGCAATTACGATATGAATGATGAGTTGAGTTTAGTGGAGTTAAATAAAATCACTATTGTCTCTATTAATTATGTATGTTTTGTAGTATTTATACAAATAATATGAAATTTAGAAACCAAGTATGTGAACGATAACATTTTTCAGAGCAACTTATTTTGTCATAGCCGCAGTAATTCAAAAAATACACATCATACTTAGCCACGAATATCAAGCATTAATGAAGCATTAGCACTTCTCAATTTTATTTAGCAATGGCTCTTATATTGGGTCTTTGTTGAGTGCATAATCTGCCATTGTCCTGATGAAAATTATATACCATAGCTCAGAGGGGCATAAAAACTCAGTATTTGTAACGGTTGGATCACTTACAAGGAATGGCTGTTGTGCGCTCTCAATTAGCACATAGCTATTCTCTCTACATTCTGTTCACTTATTTTTCCTTCTCTTTAAGTTATTCTCCCCACCCCCAACTTATGTCATCCAGAGCCACACGCCATTTCCAAACACAGAAATCTGGCAGTACCTGCTCTGAGGCCATTGCAACTTTTTAGGCCGATAACACTTTTCCAAATATAAAAACTGTACACTGAAAAATAAAACAATCTGCAATCGAACATGGAAATGCAATGCATCAAGCATCTCTTTAAACATATTTAGGTTGTGATGTTATTTTGTACAAACACCATAAAACGTAAGTAGATCTACACTTTAGCAATACAAAATACTGTCCCCCAATAAAGCATTTTTTTTTAAAATGGTACCTATATAAAATTTAAAGCACATTTATTGCTACATGTCAGGTTGAGTGAAGGCATAATGATGTACAAAATGCCAATTCTCCATTTGATCTTTACAAGCCTGACTTAAAGCACTAACTTTGTAATTTTAAGGTGCTATAAATATGCCAAAAATATACACCAAACCCATTATAAAATCCATCTATTAAAAAAGAGTAAAATTTAAAATGAGAAATGAACTAATCCATTACTTAACACCAGAACTATTCCACTCTGGACCAGGTGAAATAATGAACAAAACTGGATTGAGGGGTACGAGTTATATTTTCATGCAATTAGCATACAGCACCCATGCCGATCAAACAACCATTTTGGGGCACAAGTGTAAATTTGGGACAGTTGCTTCTAAGACTTCATCTATACCACACAAAAAATAAAGGAGGTTGAGTGTGTTTGGGTTTGTTGTGATCATATTCTCTACTCTCCCGACTTTCTCTCTTTCATCACAGTGGGTCATTCACGGATTACCGTAAACGGTGATGAAATCAGCAAGCCCATTTTTCAGAGTAAGTAAAACGTGACAGCCGTGTAATTTATTCACATCTATTTAATGGACCATGACAGATTGTGTTTATGCCTCAGCAATCATAACTGCGACAAGGGTTCACTCTATAATTGACTGGTCTTGATATGCATTGGTGATATGCGTTGGAATAAAGCAATAGAAGAACCTGGAGGCAATTCATAGTCACAAAGAGCATTACAGTGCTCTTGTGACTGAACAGGTTTTCTTGCTGTAGTCTGGATTTTGTTCTTGCACTGCAATGAAAACATATATCCCAAAATACTTTTTAAAAACCATGGGATGAGATGGGCATGCTTTGGTTTTGTGCGTGAAATTTTTATATACGATAAAAAAATTTATGAATCAACTTTCAACATTGTTAAATATGATTTCCTGTGCAAATTGCCACAATACATTTGAATATAATAGAAACACTACACTTCAAAATGATACACACTCCAAAAGAACTTCAAATGTATTGCACTGATATGCTGAAAAGCAGTTTTGTAGTCACGCTATTCCCAGGATCTGCTTTAGTCAGATCAGCTTCCTAAGCATTGCAAATGTGCATGATTTCTGCCTCACCTGATTATCAAGAGTAATGTGTAAGTGACACTGGTATGCTCTTTATTTGGTACCCACAAATAATGCTCAGATCAGCTTTGTTTCCACCATAGTTACAACGGGACTACTGAAAACTGAATCAAAATTCAAAAGAAAATCAGATTACTTCTGTTTTAATGATGCACAGGGTGAACAGACACCAGATTGGAAGATACAGATACTACATTTACAGTAAGATTAATTTTATTGACAAGTCTCTAATCAAAAAAAAACTTGCATTTATATAGTGCCTTTCACGACCTCAGGATGTTCCAAAGGGCTTTACAACCAATTAAGTATTTGTGAAGTTTAAGCAATGTTGTAATGTAGGAAATGCAGTAGCCAATTTGCACACAGCAAGCTCCCACAAACAGTATTGAAAATAAATGACCAGATCATCTGTTTTAGGTGTTGGGTAAGGGATAAATGTTGGCCAGGACATTGGGAGAGCTCGCCTGCTCTTCTTCAAATAGTGCCATGGGATCTTTTCTGTCCACCTGAGAGGGCAGACAGGGCATCAGTCTCATCTGAAAGATGGCACCTCCAACAGTGCAGGACTCCTTCAGTGCTCCATTGAAGTATCAGCCTAGATTATGGGCTCAAGTCTCTGGAGTGGGTCTTAAACCCACAACCATCTGACTCAAAGGCGAGAGTTCTACAGCTGACATCTAAACCTCACAGGTAGTTTTTACAATACCCAATGATACCTTTGTATCTAAGTACTATGCATAATTTAGTTTAAATCCTACATTTCAATTTGACGAGCCCAGGCTTCATTCTTCCCTATCAATCTATTCTTTTGTCAATTCCCACCCATCTTTCTTTCAAATCTTCTGCAGTTTTTTTTGTCTCCTTTCCTTCATCCTTTAATAGTAGTGGATATTGCCATGCTATTTATGGAGGTGAAAGCACTCTGCAATGCTTATAGAATGCTTTCACTGTGCGAAGGATGGATGCAAACTAATGTACAATTATCAGCCAATGGATTGTTTTCTCTTGGGCACAACTTAAGTTGTACAAATCAACCAGTTCCAGTAAAATAAAAGCAAAATACTGCAGATATTTGAAATCTGAAATAAGAACAGGAAAAGCTGGAAAACACTCAGAAGGTTAGGCAGCAGAACCCATGTTTCTGATGAAAGGTCATTGACCTGAAATGTTATCTATGTTTTAATCTCTCCGCAGAGTCTACCGTACCTGCTGAGCATTTTCAGCATTTTCTGTTTTTATTTCAGTTCCAGTGAAAAATGGGAATTTCAAAGCATGACTGCATTAACTCCTATGTTGTTCAAAGACAGAGGTATGCTGGGAAATATAACCAAGATAATTTGGGACATGGTTTACTGCTCTTCATACAAGTGCAAAGCAACATTTGACCCTACATGTCCTGAGTTGAACTTTTAGTTAATTATTTTTATTCAAAAATAAGCTCCGCGTTTACACCAAGATCTCAGATTACCTGTGGTTTACCTCACAATAAAATCTCTACTTTAAAAACTAAAATCATATTGTATTAAAAAATAGTAGCTCAATCTACTTCACTGCATTAAACACATAAACTGTTGGGAATAGAGCTGACTGCAAATATCGAGGATGCCAGAGCATTGGCAAATTGGTCAGTGTTGGAAAAAAAACACAATGCTTCAAACACTAGTGCAAGAAATTAAGGCATTAGTTACAATCAATTACTGTCCAGTTTTAAATAGCTATATATTTGCATCACAAAGGATTTCAGAAAGGTTCTCACTATTGTACAGTTTGAATATATATTGCATAATACATTCAACATCATTCCCTATTCTGTATGGGCAAATCTCTCACAGGTTACACATTACCCATTGATTGGACACTGATCAACTTTCATGGTTCTTGAATCATTTCCGAATGTATACTGTAGCTTTAAGACATAACACAAGGTACAAATGAGCCCACAGCCAACTGATTTTCTTAGCATTTGGCAAGGCAATATGATAATGTTGATGCGCATCAATGATGTCAATGCATTACATTATTTACCAATTTTTTTTTCTCATAGATAGCAGCAATTTGAGCATAGATAGGATGAAAATGGACCTTTAAATGGATTGATTATTAGTTGTCAAAACACATTTGCAGCCTTTGAAGGTCTGAATGGTTTTCATGCTGTAAGAAACAAAATATTTTTTTTTAACCATACATTTGTTTTAGAATATTGACCAAAATGTTGCACAGCACTAGTAAAACTAACCACAGAACATAAATACTGTCTTGATTTATAGTACACTCTGTTCTCTCTGGAAGGACTCAGAAGCCTTCTCCATATGTTACAGTCTCCTGCCAAGTTCTGACCTTCTGGTAACCAAAGCCATGTGTGTTAACATCTTGCGAGATGGAGTTTATCCATTTCTTCTGTGGTATCCTTCAATTTATTTCTTTTCTTTACCCATTCCCACTGAAGATTGGGAAGCCAAAAGGTTTCTCTCTCCATAGTGTGACGAAACAATTCTAACCTTCTTCTAGTTCTAATTTTGCCCATGATGAAGACCTCCTGTTGATAGTACTGAACCAACCAAGGCGGCTCAATCTCTTAACTACAAGTGCAGTTACCTGGTCTGAGGGTTCATCCAGAATGGAAAGACTTGAACTTCAATGCTACCTTTGTTTTGGTACTTTGGATATCACTTCTGTAAGATCAGTTAGCAGGAGAAGAGTGGATACCTGGGAGTGAATACAGCCAGTAATCTAATCAAGGAGCTCAAATGACATCACAAGCTGCAAGTAGGGGTTTTTGTCAATCTCATCTAATCTGTGAAAGGAAAATTATCGCTTTAAAACATTACTCCCAAAGCACCGATTACTTTAATAATAATCTGCAAATTTTAAACTTCATGAGGTGGGTTTGGGGCCATTTTCTTTCTGACTGTGGTTGTCACTACTAGTGGTACTGGCTGGTGGACTCCATGCTTTTGGTGTGCAGGAAGTTCACAGTGAAGAACTGACAATAGTGACACACTCACTGCAAATTTAAAATTAGGAAATAATCAACAGCTGATTACCAGAAACTCTAGGGCCAAGGATGTGTTTAATAATTGTTCAATCTAAGATAATAAAGAAAGAGAAAGAACTTGTATTTATATAACAATTTGTTTTTAAAAGAATTCAATACATTGTCCATTTTCTACAAATTCTGAACAAATTGGACATTTTTAACCAATGAAAGGAATAATAGCAGAGTGTAAGTGCATGTGTTTGTAAGTGTGTGCACATGAGGGATAGAGGGAGAGAGAAGGAATGAGGAGGAAAAAAAAAATCCAAATTTGTATTGCAGTGATCTTGAAGAATTCACCAATTGAGAACATCCTGGCAGCTGGCTGCTGGTACAATAACTGTATAAACACAAATTGTCGACTGGATTTTGTTTCCATTTTACCATTGTGTTGTGCATTAGGATGCAAAAGAAAAACAAAGCTTTTATGATTCAGAATCAAATGTTTGACACAAAGAGCTATTAGCCAGTGAGAGCTTGAGAAGTAATGTGTATTTCATCCTCAGACATCAAAACTTATTGTTCCACCCAACAAAAGATAGGAAACCATAAAGAAACCATTTGGAACACACTAGTTAAATAATAAGGATGTGAAAGTTACACAATCAAATGCACAGCGTGTCTTTCATTATTAGCTCACTAAAGACAATCTAGTAATGGCTGTTCATTATCACAGCAATTAAATAGGAGTTAAGCAAGTTTAAAATGATAAGATTTTAAATGTTTAACTATTGACCACACATTATTTAAATTGAGATTTACATTCAGAATCAAAAATATATCAACGTAGATTTTCTGCAATGTTCACAAATTGAGTACTAATCCTGCGTAGCAGGCTTTTTGCTGACTGATCCTGTCCAATCTTTTGGGGATGGGCCTAGTTATGCAGAGAGACGAGCTCCTGATTATTCTGATTGGGCCAGGGTACCTGGCTCTGCTGCAGGGATTTAAAGGCCTGCAGCAGCAGTTTAATGGGAAGGCACAGTTATGAGTCAAGCTTGCTCCATATTCTTTTTTTCATATGTAACACAAAAAAGGCAAGCCCATGGTCTGTATGAACTGAAACATGACCTATGGCAAAGTAGTCTGGGGCAGTGGGCCACGGGGTGGACAATGAACCCTTTATAATGTTATGAAATGCACTGGAAATGATACTCAACATATATTCTTGATCTCAGCCTCATGGACCAAGAACACTGACAGATTCTATGGGACAATGGAACCATGGTAGTTCACAGAAGGCAGCCACTTGGCTCATCATGTCTGTGCCGACTCTTTGCTAAAGCAATGCAAAACTAATCCCACGGTCCTGATCTCTGCTCAGAGCCCTGTATCTTCCTTTGCTTCAAATATTTATCGATGATAGTCCCTTAAAATATGCAATGGTCTCTGCCTCAACTATTTCCTGCGGCAAAACATTCCACACTCCAGCTACCCTCCGTGTAAAGAAATTTCTCCTAACCTCTCTCCTCATTCTCCTGGTGACAATTTTAAATTGATGACTCCTCATCAGTGATTCTCCAACCAGAGAAATATTCTTTCCCTATTCACTAAATCAAAACTGTTCATAATTTTAAAAACCTCTAAAAGAATCTCCTCTGCTCTAGTGCAAATAGCACCAGTATCTCAAGACTCTTCTCATAATGACAGTTTACAATCCAGGCATCATCCTGGTGAATCTACATCTAACACTCTCTATGGCTTTAATGTCCTTTCTACAGCAGGATGCCCAAAACTGCGCTAACTGTGGTTTAACCAATCTTTTGTTCTAATTTATCATTACTTCTTTGCTCCTGTCCTCTAGGTATTTATCGATCCCAAAGTGCTGTTGGCCGTTTTATGGGTTTATCAGCCTGTTCTTGCACTTTCAAGGAATTATGTATAAAACCCCCTCAGTCTCTCTGCTCATCTTATTAGCCTGTTTCCCAGATGCAAAGCAGAGGAAAAAGAGGTGCATCCAGACACGAGCAACTTGATGTTCATTCTGCAAGTTGGCATTTCCTCCTCAATTTTTTTGTACACTTGTAAGAATATCCACAGTGGATAAACAGTCTGGTTGAAGGCAAAAAAGCATCCTCTAGGATTAACTGAGTGCCCATGTTTAGACTAATTATGCAGATGGAGTATAATGTGGGGAAATATGAAATTATCCACTTTGGTAGGAAGAATAGAAAAGCAGAATTTTTTTAAACGATGAGAGACTGAAAAATGTTGGTATTCAGAGAGATTAGGTGTCCTTGCAGATGAAATCACAGAAAATTAACATGCAGGTACAGCAAGCAATTAGGAAGGCAAATGGTATGTTAGCCTTAGCAAGGGGGTTGGAGTATAAGTGTCAGGAGGTCTTGCTGCAAATATATAGGGTTCTGGTGAGACAACACCTGGTGTACTGTGTACGGTTTTGGTCTCCTTATCCAAGGAAGGATATACTTGCCTTAAAGGGGGTGCAACGATGGTTCAATAGATTGATTCCTGGGATGAGAGGGTTGTCCTGTGAGGAGAGATTGAGTAGAATGGCCGATATTCTCTGGAGTTTAGATAAGAGGCGATCTCATTGAAACAAATAAAATTCTTAGAGGATTTGACAGGGTAGAAGCTGAGAGGCTGTTTCCCCTGGCTGGAGAGTCTAGAACTAGGGGTCATAGTCTCAAGATAAGGGGTCAGCCATTTAAGACTGAGATGAGGAGGAGTTTCTTCATTCAGAGATTTGTGAATCTTTGAAATTCTCTACCCCAGAGGGCTGTGGATGTTCAGTCACTCAGTATATTCAAGACTGAGATCGATGGATATTTGGACACTAAGGGAATCAAGGAATATGGAGATAAGGCAGCAAAGCGGAATTGAGGTCGAAGGTCAGCCATGATCTTATTGAATGGCGGAGCAGGCTCGAGGGGCCATATGGCCTATTCCTGCATCTATTTCTTATGTTCTTATGCCCCTACTTCACCTGTATTAATTTTTTAACCAATTATCCTTTTGGCCTCGCTGATGAAGACTAACAATCCTGTGGCTGGGGTGTCCAGAACCAGGGGTCACAGTCTCAGGATATGGGGTATGCCATTTAGAACCGAGATGAGGAGAAATTTCTTCACCCAGTGGGTGGTGAACCTGTGGAATTCTCTACCACAGAAGGCAGTGGAGGTCAAGTCATTAGATGTATTCAAGAAGGAGATAGATATATTTCTTAATGCTAAAGGGATCAAGGGATATGGGGAAAAAGTGGGAACAGGTTAGATGATCAGCCATGCTCATCGTGAATGGCGGAGCAGGCCCGAAGGGCCGAATGGCCTACTCTTGCTCCTATTTTCTATGTTTCTATGTCTATGTTTGGTGATTTGTACTGAGTTATGGACAATTTTATACTGTGGACCTGCACCCACAACATAATTTGTGAGGACAAAATCAAGAAATATTTTTAGCAATGCTATGCATTTTGTGAGTGTGCAAGGGGCTGGGGAGAGAAGGAAACTTGCTGTAGAGATTGTGGGAAAGCATCTCAAAAATCTTTTCTGATTTCAATTTTTTAAATTATGTTTTTCTAGGTGAACTTCTGTGCTCAAAGTGAAAAACATCAATGCTTGAGAATAGAACAGCTTTTCCACTTATGTTGCCCAGTCACGCGGTGTTGACATCAAGCAGTCACAGGTCAGCTATAGTATGGCCAGATGTAAACTAAAGCTTTCTCTTCCCCAGCTGTTGGTATTGGGGAAATGACATTTATAAGTCACAAGAGTTGCACAATTGCAAACCTGTTGAAATATATGGAACAATATTCATTTTTAACACTGAAGGACATCGGAACGGGTTGCATTTTTAAACAAAAATGAATGATTGTAAGAGACCATAACCATAAGAGGTAGAAGCAGGAGTAGGCCATTCGGCCCCTCGAGCCTGCTCCGCCATTTAATGAGATCATGGCTGATCTGATTTTTACCTCAACTCCACTTTCCTGCCCTTTCCCCATATCCTTTGACTCCCTTGCTGATCAAAAATTTGTCCAACTCAGCCTTGAATGTATTCAATGAATCAGCCTCCACAGCTTTTTGGGGTAAAGAATTCCAAAGAATCACGACCCTCTGGGAGAAGACATTCCTCCTAATTTCCATCTTAAACAGGCGACCCCTTATTCTGAGACTATGCCCCCTAGTTTTAGATTCCCCCATGAGGGGTAACATCCTCTCAGCATCTACCCTATTGAGTCCCCTCAGAATCTTGTATGTTTCAATAAGAACTCCTCTCATTCTTCTAAACTCCAATGAGTATAGACCCAACCTGTTCAATCTTTCCTCATAAGACAACCCTTCCATACCTGGAATCAACCTAGTGAACCTTCTCTGAACTATCATTTTTAATGAGTAACACTTCGCAGATCTGCTCATCTTTACCCCAGCAATGCAACTAATCCTCAGAAAAACATCTCCTATTGCATCTTACACTAGCTATCTTATAACTTCTTTGAGTAAGACTACCAATTTTAGTGCCATCTTGTGATGAATGATTCCGAGTTCTCTACTATAAGTGTACATCCACTAGAAATTAGGCTAAGTGTGCTCAGTCATTTCATATCAGTCCTTTGCATTTGACAGAGGAGGTTTTTATCTCATAAGTCTGAGTCATGAAGTCTCAGAGGAAAACGGACAATGTGCTAAGCCTACATAGTAAACCCAGTGGGGTCAATTTTCACTTCTATCGCCTGGTATTAATGGAGCAGTAATGGCCTCAAAATGGGGTCGGTAGCCTTACCGCCCTGTTAACACCAACAAAGAGGCCAGGAACATTTTGAAAGGGGCCCACCCCAAAGTACCCACCTGTCTGAAGACCCTTTTAATATGGAAATTAGGGTCCTAGGACCTCAATTGCCATTTTAGGTCAGAACTGGTTGAAGCAATTCCACGGTCGATGGAGGAGAAGAGGCCCAGTCAAGGAAAGTTTAAAATTATTTTTGTAGGGCCCGGAGGAGTCTCTGCGATCGCGACCCCCCACCACCCCGCACATATCTTGCTGGCGGCCAGGGCAGCCCAATATTGGGAGGCATCAATCCAGCGAGCTGCATCAGGGCGCCCGTTTGGTGCCCTGCAACTCGTCAGCCCGATGTTTATGACACCAATGTCTCAAAATCGCGGCCACCTCTTTTCCGGGGGTACGGTGCGATCAGCCGCCACCCTCCGCCCGTCAGTCGCCCAAAGGTCAAAATCACCCTCTATTGGCTCACCCAACCCTCTAATTCTGAAGGAGTCTTAAATATAATTGGTCAGTACAACATTAGCTCAAAGTGACCTTTGTGTTCATGAAACTATCATTTCAGGGAAAATGTGGTGAAATTCTAAAGCGTTGCAGCTTTTAATGTTAGCAAACCAGAACAGAAGGAGCTGTTATCAAATGAAATTTCAAGAGCTGTGGGTACCTGCACTATAAAAAACATCTTTCACTTCATCTTCCTAGCATTGAAAATAACGGGAAATAAAGGTTTATCATTTGCATTGTGCTCCTAATCTTGTAAAAGATGCTTTAACTGATACATTCTATTCAATGCAAATCACCACGGGATCTATTAGAATCAACAGATTTAAGTTGCAACTATGTTTTTTAAAGGAAAGTCACACTTAAAAAGAGCAATTCAGTCAGTTCTATTCTGCTGAAATGTAATATTGGCCAATATATTTTTAAAAACTTTAATCTTAAATTCTTTATGTTTCTTTCTTTACACATTCCACAGTGAAGATATATATAGTTATTTCCATGGTGTCATAGAGAAAAAAATATTGCTTGCATCAGCTAGTTAAGAATTAACTCAAATTGCAATTTTAAGGAAGTAGAGAAAGGGGTAACTTTTTGCATGCATCTGTTCTCCATTACAGTGCAGCTGTGGAGGTGTCCAATTCCACTCCTATTACTACGATTATTCTGACAAAGTCACACACTGCCAGTGGCTTGCCTGTTGATGTGTCCACAGCTGATCGTTTACAAGATTTGCGGGTGTAGTTCTATTCTGTGAGGAGGGGAGAGGATCAAGTGGGAGCAAAAATAAATGCCACTGCATAAGGGCTTTGTGAACACATGATCCCATCACCAACCACATCTCCATCCCCTTCCCCTTTTCTGGAGGGACACTTCCCTCCGTAACATCCTAGTCCACTCTTCCACCATCCCTACTTCCAGCTGCCCTTATCTTGGCATGTTACCGTGCAAATGCAAGAGATGCAACACCTTCCCATTCACCTCATCCCACACCACTGTCCAGGGGCTCAAACACTCCTGTGTGAGACAGCAATTTAAGTCCACTCTCTCTAATTTAGTATATTGTACTTGTTGCTCACAGTGCGGTCTCCTCTACACTGGGGAGACCAAACATAGATTAAACGTCTTCTTTGCTGAGCACCTCCATTCTGTCGGCAAGTCCTTCTGCCCAAGTTACCTGTGGCATGCATCCCTCCCAATCCCACTGTGACGTTTGTCATTGGCCTTGTACACTATTCCAACAAATATCAAGGTAAGCTTCAAGAACAATCTCTCATTTTTCTCCTATGCAACCCTTTGGTCTGAACACTGACTTTAGTAACTTCAAACTTTAGCTATATCCTTATTTTCAAATCTGTTTTGATTCCATATCTGACCTGCAGATTTTCTATCTCGACAATTTTCTTGCATTTCCTAAGGCCTCTCGTTTCCTTGGCTATTCATACCCTTTGTCTCTTTATTGTCTTAATGTTTCTGCCTATTACTTGCTTGAGGTTACATCATTCCACTCCTGATTCCATTCTGGGTTTGTCTGTATTTTATATATGTACTTTCCCTCCATTCCTTTTACTGATTGTACTGATATGCCTGCTGCCTCTATTTTTTCACTTTTGAACAAGGATTGGCACCCAAAACATTAATTTGTCTGTTCCCTCCACAGATGCTGACTGACCTGCTATGTTTTTCCTGTATTTTTTGTTTTTGTTTCAGGTTTCCAGCATCTGCAGTATTTTGTTGTTTATCTTGTGAACTTAACTTTTGGCTGTTACATTACTGCTCTTCTTGGAGGAAAATATGAACCCCTAGAGGCAAATTCACAATATTCATCTTTTTACAGTAGGGAGCACTTCAGAAAGGCATTGATGGAACACATTTCAGGCAGTCTTCAAACAGCCAGGAATAGTTTCCTTTGAATACAGCTGGAATTCCATCCTATTAATGAAAGGGTTACATTCGTTTGGCAGATGACACTATTATCTATCACAATGCTAACTTTGTAATTAGATTTTTCTGAGCATAGTTTTGACTTTTAAAAAAAGTTACAAAACCTATGCAGCTGGGTGGTTTGATGAGGTAGCACAGTGCCTTTTAACTTATGGGACCTTGGTTTGAATTCAGCCCAGAATAGTGAAATGAAAATATTTTTTCTGCTGGCTCTAAAGGTCTTGCATGAAATAAATTTGAGTAGTCTTAGCCCAGTTCTGGATAAGTGAAGGTACACACTACAAAATTGGCCATAATTTAATACGAATTGAGAATTTTATTCACAGAGGTTATAAAGATGAATGGAGCTGAAAAAAGATAATCCCACTGGTGTAGTGGGGATTGTTGCTCTGAGGTTGGGATTAAGGCAAATTGTTTGTGCAGATTAAAGGGAGCTGGCTTGTTGCAATGCTCAATATTGACAACTGGGTGCTAAAAGTAGAAAAGCATTCCATTCTGTAGCACTGAGATTGGTTAACTTGCTGAGAACAAATATTAAACAGGGATAGAAGCAACCATTGACATCAAGGCACCAGGAATAAAGTGGTGACACATTCTTTGGTTTACAAGGACGAAAGGTGTGCACATCTGTAAACGCGGGATGCTTTTCCAGACAATGATGCCCATTTAAAAATGAAGTCTGACAAGATCATGATGTTTCCATGTATGAAGCCATGTTCATTCAGTACCCTAACCAACCCATTCCATGAGATCAAACCCATAAAGCTCGCTTTAATTACACTATGGTCCCTCCAATGAATTTCCCTGCCATTTTTTCCCCCAATCTCTTCTAAAAAGAAAACAGGAGTAATTTTTCTATTTTCATAATAAAAGAAACATTCAGCTGGAAATACTAAACCTTTCACCTATGGCAGTTCTTTTTAACGATTCAACACAATGTAGAAGTGTTTGGTAAGTTTACATTTTAGATACCAATCAAACTGATGTGGCTTTATCTGGTGCCCTGGGATGGAGTGAAGGACAATGTCAATAGATGTGAAGGATTGTGTCTATGTTACTACCATCTTCTCAGATTTGACTCAATTGCCTTTTAAAGTCATACATAAAATGAAGAGAGCCCTGTTAAGATAAATTTTCTGGCACTGTTATGAATCATTTTCTGGCAAACAAGGGTGGATTTTAACCCAGCTCTATCCATTTGAATTAATGTCAGATCTAAATTAGAATATTTTCTGCCAATATTGAATCCAGAAGAGAAAATATCTCTCATGACGTGCAATCATAGTGCCACAAAGAAGCAGATGGGTTTCGCACACAATTTGATAGATCCATAAGAAAGGAATATTTCTATTCTGTGGCAAGGAAGCCCAAAACTACATCACAAATTAAACTTAGTTTAATTTTCTGCAGAAAAAATAAAAAGATTGGTATTTCTGTACTAATACATTCTACATGTACTGATAATTCTGTGTTCCCTGATAACTTATTCCAGACATCTGAAATCTTCATGTGAAGTAGCTCTGTCTGAGTTCCCTATTTACTCCTATGCTCCTAATTGTTAAATATTTTAAACCTTTTGTCACAATGAACGATTTTTTAGGACTGACAATTAACTGTATCAATCCCCTTAATAATTTTGAAAATAACTGGGTCACTTTGAAATCCCCTGCTTTCCAATAAGAAATATAGAAAGGAGAATTTCAGTAGCCAGATTTACACTAGTCATGGTGGACTGCTTAGATTACAGCCACTGTAGAAAACATATGTGCCTGTGGGAGGAGATGATATTCAACTTTGATTTAAAAAATCTCGGAGATGTTAATTGAAAGCGCAACACTGCAGAAGCATTAATTTGTTAAAAAGTCAATGGGGTAGATCTTGACTTTGTGCGATAGGAAAGCTCTCTCTCTCTCTTAGCTCTCAGGAATAACTCTTAGTGTGTCCCAAAAATGGAAGTTAGGGGCATGGGGAAACAGGCCTTTCTCTATTGACCCTCCAAAGAGGAACTGGTGGCATACCACAACAGTAAAAAGGAAACAGCAGTCCTTGGAGCTCCAACAGCTACGTAAGAGTGTGAATTCATCATCTGTCAGCTGTTTAAGGAGATAAAATCACCCTAGGTACCATCTAGTAGCCAGTTACAGAGGGCTATGGAAATTATGCCCAGTGTAAATCGAAATTCCGCAATCTTTTGTGCTGATTCGGTCGGATTGTGCTGAAAAAGCCAGCGCAATCTAGCGGAAACTTAGGGCCAAAATGTTTTGCACTAGAAAAATTGATGAGATAAACAACAAGAGAAGAATTAATTTGGTAGCAAAGCAGCTGAGATTATTACCTAATACCACTAGAGTCAGAACTCTGACTTGACAATCCAAGATGTGGAGATGCCGGTGATGGACTGGGGTTGACAATTGTAAACAATTTTACAACACCAAGTTATAGTCCAGCAATTTTATTTTAAATTCACAAGCTTTCGGAGGCTTCCTCCTTCGTCAGGTGAACGATGTGAAAATGAAAACCTCGAAATGAAATCGCATTTTTCATTTTCACATCGTTCACCTGACGAAGGAGGAAGCCTCCGAAAGCTTGTGAATTTAAAATAAAATTGCTGGACTATAACTTGACAATCCAACACAGCTACCAACATCTGTACTGAGCGTTTTCAGATCTCCACCGGGCGACTATGTTAGCATGATCAGCAAGCCTCAAGCAAAGTGCACGGAGATAATACATATTGACAAGACCCTTCTGGAACCACAACAATGGTAGTGTCCAACAATGCCCCAGGCTCATACCTGGTTCCCACATTTTCCACATTCCATTTATGTTTAGGTGGGGTTGCCACTCCTCGAGTTCGAGACTAATCAGCATTATCTGAACTTCTTTTAAACACAAACTAGATTTTTAAAATGAAAGTCCGTTTTCTTTGCTTGCTTCTGTATCTCATGATGTCGAGGCAGCTTTTAAGGATACTAATGTTTTCAATGATTTTTCAAAGCGCCCAGTGAAATCGGTGGGTTCCCCACGCGATCGTAAGTAAATTGAAGCCACTTACCTTGGATTCCGGGTTTCGCACTGGAAAGCTGCGCAGCGGGCGGACTGCACACCCGCATCATAGGCTGTCAGCTGGAGGAGCCCAATTTAAAGGGGCAGTCCTCCACTGACTGATGCCGCAGAAATAGGCAAAATTACAGCATGGAGCAGCCCAGGGGGAAGGCTGCTCCCAGGTTTAATGATGCCTCACTCCAGTTCTTACTGGATGTGGTTTGGAGGAGGAGGAGGAGGAGGGAGAACTTCCACCCGGCGGACAGGAGGAAGTGGCCTGCCTCTGCCACCTCTGGCTCGAGGCGGCAGAGGAGGTCACCAGCACCAACAACATATCACGCACCTGCATACAGTGCAGGAGGTGCTTCAATGACTGAACCAGGTCAGCCGAAGTGAGTACTCTTACTAATTCCCCAACACTCCGTCTGCCACATCACCGCCCCCACCCCACATCTCCTTCTGCACTGCCAACACTATTCTATCACATCACCCCTCACACCCACTGAACCCTCATCCTCAACTTACCTGCACTACCTCACCTCCCCAGTACTCATCCCACCAGTACCACTCAACCCAATCCTCATACAATCTCATGGCTCTGTCTCATACTCACCCTCTCATGCATCTCTTTCATGGTCAGCCTCATCCCACTTGCCACTACCTGTGCTGCAGCCACAGGGCATGCATCACATATGTGTAGTAGGAAGTGTAAGGCAAACGTGTCATGAGCATGAAAGGGATGCACAAGGGTATTTGAGGGTTTGTCATGGTTTTTACCTATATTTGATTTTTGATCAACTCACATTACATATTATATTGTCACCACTACTGCCACGTCTTGGCCATTCTTGACTGGTTTGTGCAATAAGGCCCTTTCATGAGGTTCTCCATGAACACCCTTGAAGCCACCCATTGGGTATCCTACAGTGGGTGTATGTGTAGTTGAACGACTACTTTGTGCAAGTGCCTGTTGCGCAGCACTGTGTTGTGTAGCTCCACGTGGCGGAGGTGGACGGCGTGCCTGGCGAGGATGGTGATGTGGCTCGTCCTCCAGTGGAGTGATGAATGCAGCTATGGAACCCCCCCTCCCCCATCCTGACGGTGTGAGTGTGAGGGGGTCCACAAAGTAGGTAAATGTGTTTGGACAGCAGAGTTTAGGGTATGATGTAATAATTTTGAGTGTGGAGACAACAGTGTGGCAGGCAAAACTTTGTCTGAGGTGACAGAGTGCCCTGCTGCAATGAATGAGGTATTCCCCCCAACTGTCAAAGAATCCTCTACATCTCCCAATGGCTGCTGACTGAAACACGTCTGCAACAACAGGGAGTGTTTCCCACAGCATGGGAAACACGCTGAGGAGAGTCCAAAATCACATCCCTGCTAAAATCTCTTCCCAATGAGGTCTGTCAACGACCTCAAGTACCTCCCTAACTATCTAAACTGTCATCCCGCCGGCTTTAATTGCCAGTGGGAGTCCCGCATGCGGGGGCCGTGCACGCACCGATTCGCGTCATTGGGGAACCCGGAAGTGGACGGGTTGGAGCCAGGCTCCGGACCCGCTCCGGGATTCCCCAATTTTAGGAACACCGCCACGAACGCACCCGCTTGGCCATCCTAAAATTGACCCCCTGAACTCAAGTTATGATTCCACCCCTGGCCTGCCCCTGTCCCATCTCCCCTCCCCCCTCACCATTTAGTGCTAAACTTGGCAAATCTTTAATTCAGAGTTCAGAGTTTCCAAGATATGTGTTTTTGGATCTTTTGTACACTTCATAATCTAGATTTTCCAACTTCTAAATTTTAGATCACACCCAGAGATGAATCCTAACTCCCTGTACTTTTGAGACAGTCTTCTCTAGACAGTCTTCTCTAGCCTTGATATTGAGGTAAGCTTTTGAAGATGGCCCTGAATGACAAACTGAATAATCCTTCCGTTAATTGTTTTAGCTTGTGGAATTATGCTATATCTCCATGGGCTGTCTCTCCCTTCTTTGATAAGCAACAAAGCAGCACATATTCAAGCTTCATTTTAAATTCAAATTATTAAGCAAATTTATTTTACAAAAGCCAAATAATCTTTCTTCTTGTATTTCTTACCACTGCAGGAGCTGATTTGAAATACCAAATCAATTTGAAGATTCAAACAACAAGGGACTCTTAAAAATACACAAAAACAGTTACTGGACTTGCTGGATTTTAAATTACTGTTGCCTATGTTCAGAAATAACTATCTATCATACATATAATATACATAGAATGGTGCCAGGGATGAGGGACTACAGTTATGTAGAGAGACTGGAGAAGTTGAGGTTTTTCTTCTTAGAACTGAGAAGGTTAAGGGGAGATTTGATAGAGGTGTTTAAAATCATCAACAGTTTTGATAGAGTAAATAAGGAGAAATTGTTTTCAGTGGCAGAAGGGTCAGCAAGCAGGTAAGGTGATCGGCAAAAGTGCCAGAGGTGACATGAGGAAACATTTTTTTACGCAGCGAGTTGTGATGATCTGGAATGCACTGCCTGAAAGGCTGGTGGAAGCAGATTCAATAGTAACTTTCAAAAGGGAATTGGATAAATACTTGAAGGGAAAAAATTTACAGGACTATGGGGAAAGAGCAGGGGAATGGGACTAATTGGATAGTGCTTTCAAAGAGCCGGCACAGGCACGATGGGTCGAATGGCCTCCTCCCGTGCTTTACCTACTATGATACCATGATATAAGTAAAAGACCACGGTGTCAGCATTTGTTTGAAAATGGTGTAGCTCCCCCTTTAAGCTTTTCAAACAACCGAACATAACTTGCAACATCAATATTAAGTTAAGCTGGTAGAAGGTTTCGTCTGGTTTAAAAAGGGCAGCAACCAAGCCAAACCTGGCAAAAAAAACCTTTCATTTTTGTCATAATATCTTTGAATTATATTTCATTTTTCTTGCTATAAGATATCATAGGTCCTTCTGGCTGACCTTTCGATCGTACAATGTTGTAGAAAAGCACTAGTTTGCCTCATTAGTTGAAGGAGGATTTTACAGCTGCACGAAACAAAACGCTGAAGGTAAAGGGGTGCGAAAGATAGGAAAGGCAAGCACTCCCTTCTCATTAAGAAAACATTATGAATGTAGGATATCTTTTGAGAAAGTGTTCAAAAATAGCATAGAAGTACATACCAACAAAGGTAAAGAAATCATCATAGAACAATGAGTGGTATATTCCCAAACCATTACACATAGTGTAAAAGGCTGCCCTGCTTTATAAAGTTCAAAGTCTCAGCTACATAGAGGAGCTTCAGTACTCACTTCATGGCAAGGGCATTGTTCACCCTTGGTTTTAATTTGTTGGCACAATCCAGCACAATATATCTGCAGCATCATCATTCATTGGCATAATAACAGAGCGCAGTTAGTTGGTTAAAACTCCCTTATATACAGGAATCCCAAGAATGCCATCAAAAGTAATAACAACAACTTGCGTTTATGCAGCACCTGTGAATGCCCCAAGATGCTTCACAGAAGAGAAACGGACAGTAACCAGGATAAGGAAAAGAAGTGGGGCGGGGAGACTGAAAGCAAAGCTGAAGACATAGATTTTGAGGAGGCCATTGAAAGTGATGAGAGAAATACAAAAGTGAAGGGGTTTATATGGTAGGTCTGGAGAGTAGAGGGAGGAGGGGGTGGCACAAGAGGTTAACAATGGATGAACAGAATTTTGCTATACGTCTGGTTGAGTTAGAATGAAAATGGGGGGAAAATGTATATTTGTAATGTCTTTCAGCTAGTTTAAATAGTTTGTATTTCAGGATTTTAGCATACTTTCTTTTTTGGCCATTTCACAAAATGTGCTGAGAAAATCATGACATGAGTTTCCCAACTAAGACTTCTGCTCTGAAGCAATCAGTAGATCTAACATGCAAAATTCATTAAAAAAAGAACTGCAAAGAAGACCTCAGTTGGGGGGGTGAGGTGGGGGGTAGGGAGAGAAATGGGGGGACAACAGAAATGACTCAACAATTTGTGATCTTCAATTTAAGAAGTGCTGTTTTGAACATTTTGGTTTGAAGCTTTTCGATATAATACATTACAAATGAAATTTGTTTTTCTCTGTCCAGTTTCTGATACTAGCATTGAAATATGAAGTCATCTACTTTGGATCTGAGAAAGACAAATTGGAATATTTTCTTAATGGTAAGAGACTAGGAGCTGTGGAACAGCAAAGGGATTTAGGTGCCATGTACCCAAATCACTAAAAGCTAGTGTACAGGTATAAAAAGTAATCAAAAACAATAATGAAATGTTTAGCCTTTATCTCATGAGGAGGAAGTTATGCTTCAGTTGTACAGAACCTTGATCAAACCCCATCTGCGTTCAGCTTTGGGCACCGAACTTCAGGAAAGATATATTGGCCATTGAAGGGGTGAAGCGTGGATTCACCAGAATGATACGAGGGCCTAAAGGATTAAATTATAAGGACCAGGTTGCATAAACTTGGCTTGTGTACCCTTAAGTTTCGACGGTTGAGGGGTGATCTAATTGAGATATTTAAAATGATTAAGGGATTCAATATAGGAGATATTTAGAAACTATTTCCTCTGGTGGGGGAATCCAGAACAAAGGGACTCAATCTTAAAATTAGAGCTAGGCCATTTAAGAGTGAAATCAGGAAACACATTTTCACACAAAGAACAGTGGGAATCTGGAACTCTCTCCCCCCGAAAGGCTGTGGATGCTGGTCAATTGAAATTTTCAAGACTGAGATCAATAGATTTTTGTTCGGTAAGGGTATCAAGCGATATGTAACAAAGGCAGGTAAATGGAATTGAGGTATGGGTCAGCCACAATCTAATTGAATGGTGGAACATGCTCAAGAGGTTGGATGGCCTACTCCCGTTTCTGTGTTTTGTGGATATACTTTACTCGAACGCACAACGGGGAAATATCTACCTGTTTTGATCCTTCTGATATAATGGGCATGATTTTGGCTCCGAGCCGGAAGGGGGTGGGGGGGGTCAAATTTCGGATAGGAAACTTGAAAGTCCTTACGATTTTGAAGTAAGGATGTCTTTTATTTTTTGTTGTTGGTTTGCTGTCCAACTGACCGGCCTGATTGACAGGCTGGTCTCAGTCAGACGGGACAGCAGCCAAGGAGAGGACATGTTCAGGTAAGTCTTCAGGTAAGTCTTTGATTTTATGGATGGGGGGGGCACGGGTGGGCATGTGTGGGCATAGGTGGGCACATGGGCACGGGTGGGCATGGGGGCACCAGTGGGCATGGGGGTCACGGGGGGGTGGGGGGAGTCAGTCATGGGGGGAGGGATCGAGGGTCAGTCGTGGGGGAGGGTGTCAGGATCGAGGGTTATCATGGGGATCCACGATCGTTGGGATCGGGGGTCATCGGGGGGGCCGCGATCGTTGGGGGGAGGTGGATCGGGGGGTCATCACATGGTCCGCAATCGTTGGGGGGTCGCTGCAGGTAGGCTTGTTGGGCCTGGAGGAAGCACTCCTGCTCCTCCGGGCCCACAAGCAGTGCCAGAAAGGCATTTACCTCAACAATTGAGAGCAACAGTATTTCAACAACTGTCAGGTTTAAAACACAGGCTCTGTGAATGGAAGTATAATAGAATCATAGAATGTCACAGCATAGAAGGAGGCCATTCTGCCCATTTCACCTGTGCTGGCTCTCTGAAAGATTTATCTACTTATTCCCATTCCCCTGACCTTTTTTAGTTCTTTTCTTTTTCAAATATTTATCCACTTGCATTTTAAAAGTTATTAAGGATTATGCTTCTACCACAAGGGATTTTGGGGGTGAAACCAAAACAGGCGGAATTGCTTTTGCAGCCCGTTATACGGCACGCCGGATATTCAGTTCTATTGAAGTCAATGACAGGCGTATAACAGGCGACCAGTGCGATACCGCCAGTCTTGTTTCCCCACCCATGTCCAATTTCGCCCCTTATATGTCCTAACACTTTGTGTAAAAAATTCTTCTAACCTCTCCCTTCGTTCTTTTGGTGATGATTTTAAATATATGAGCTCTAGCTACCAACTCATTAAAGGAAGATAGATTTGCATTTATAGAGTGCCTTTCACGACCTCAGGACATCCCAAAGTGCTTCACAACCAATGGGGTGCTTTTGATGTGCAGTCACTGTTGCAATGTAGGATTTGCCAAATTGCACACAGCAAAAACTAAAAAAGTAACTGGTCAAAATCACAAGTGCTAAGGCTGGACTCTAACACCAATAGTAGTGCACTGGTCTGCCAGTCAGAACAGCAAGAATTTAATTTAAACTTGAGTGTCCATTGAGATTCTGACACTTATCTGCAAAGTAGAGCTCTGCCAGTAATTCTGGTAATAGGTATGCAGCAGTGTGTACATTAGCTCTGAAAATGATTGCACTCCAAAGCATCCTATCCTGTCTGTAGAAGGTCAGTATGCTAACAGGAAGGATATAAACTAATAGATGGGTTGAAAATTTTGTTTAAGCGGCTCTGAAAAAAATTTGGATGAAAAGGACTCATGTGCAGAATGTTTAGATAAAAGGCAACTTTCGACAATCTCTCATTACTGTAACTACATCAGTATGTTCATGGTATCTGAATGAGTCTTCAAAACAGTTAGCGTAGTTTCAAGTGGTCAAAAAGCGGTTTGTCAAAACAGCTGACGTCAGTTGATTTCAATAAAACATATGGCATAATTCATTTCAATGAGAAAAAAAAACTATGTTCAACATTTAGGTCTAGAATCATTGAAAGGTTACAGCACGGATGGGGGCCATTCGGCCCATCATAAGACCTTCACATCTTTCCTAAAGTGCGGTGCCCAGAACTGGATACAATACTTCAGTTGTGGCCGAACCAGTGTTTTATAAAGGTCCATCATGACTTCCTTGCTTTTGTACTCTATGCCTCGATTTATAAAGCCCGGGATCCCGTATGCTTTTTTAACTGCTTTCTCAACGTGCCCTACCACCTTCAACGATTTGTGTACATATACCCCCAGATCTCTCTGCTCCTGTACCCCTTTTAGAATTGTGCCCTTTAGTTTATATTGCCTCTCCTCATTCTTCCTACTGAAATGTATCACTTCGGATCTTTCTGCATTAAATTTCATCTGCCACGTGTCCGCCCATGCCACCAGACTGTCTATATCCTCTTGTAGTCTATCACTATCCTCCTCACTGTTCACTACACTTACAAGTTTAGGCAAACAAAATTAAATATTGTGTAATCTGCACAACATTCATATTATCTTAAACTAAACTGTATATAAGAAATCATTACTATGGCTCAGCAAGCTTATCTAGTGAGGAACTGAGCCATATAAATCAGGAATATCTCAGCTTTGAACCGTGGACACGACACTGTGAGCTGACCTGAGCGAGGGCAGTGGGGCACTACAATTGGTCTCAGTACCCTGGGTTAAGAAGAAGAAATAAAAATGAACCTAAATTCCCTTGCTTGATCACTATGCAGTGACTGTTTCTGAAACTCTGCATATGTGGATGTCAGGTGAAGACAGGGATGGGCTCAATTGTGATGCCTACACAGTTGAATAGCCTACCAATTAATACATGAATAATGGCCACTTAAGTGAGGCACAGAAGGGCAAGCAACTGCATGGCTCTAGACCACGGCAAGGAGTCAATAAAAGTAGCACCACAGAGGAAAATGTTACATTTGTGACAAATAAAACTTTTAATTTTTAAATTGAGCACTGTTAATCTTTATGTTTTGTAATTTACTGTAAAGGGTTACACCAGCTGTAATTTTTTTACTTAAGTTTTCTCAGCGAGAACTCAAAAGCAACCAGCAAAAAAAAAATTATAGAATTACTGCAACCATACTCAAGGTTGGCGCCAGGCCGCAAAGAAAAATGTTCAATTTAAATATATTTAATTAAGCAGAACCTTTTAACAAGACTAAGCTTTATTGTAGAGATATTTGGTAAAGGAGGAAAGATACAAATTAACTTAATATTTTCTTACATTTAACATTTCTAGATCCTTGCTATAGAGCCTGCATATGAAACAAACGGGGCATTCTGCCCATTTGGTATCACAGGTACAGAACTGCTTCCTCCCATGAAACATGCAGAGATTTATTTATTTATTTATGGTATGTGAGGGGATCAAACTTATTTATTTATCTACATGCATTGGGCACGGAAAATATTTATTATCCAGGAACTGCAAAAAAGTGTTTATTTCACTGTATCTCCGTAGACTGTTCACAAACTTCTTTGCAACTATTTTCAATGGTGATGCACACTCTTCCCCAATACCCACATCTCAGCAACCTGCCCTTAAAATGGTATAATCTCTGACTTACAATGAGCAATGCCGCAGGGAAAAAAATCCTGTATTTTAGGCATTACTCCTTATCTAGCTATAAATGAGCCTAATTACCCAGTAGATAGTAGAAATTATTTTTTTCCAATTAGAAATGATCTTTAACAGACTATAACTTACAGCAATACATTTTTCAAATAAAAAATGAATTCCTGTTAGGACATGGCGCTCTTTTTCGGTCAAAATCTAAGACCATAAAATTATCTGTTGGTGCGTTCCTTGTTTTCTCTCCAATATTCAGTTTGACTTGTGTTAAAATGTAAAAGAAAAAATCAAATACAACTTTATAGATGATGGAAATTCTTTTACATCCAATCTTACAATTTTTCCAATATTGTGAAACTTCAAGATTGCCGTTTGATATGAGTCCACATAGCTTCCTTTCATTTGCATGAAGCAGTACAATTTTTTTCTCTGAGGAGAAAATGAGGAAGTTAATGACACTTCCTTTTTTCAGTGCTGAATGCTGTTTTACAATCAAATTACTTTCTTCTGTTGCTTCCTATTAATAGATGTAAAGGAGATGGTCACCTGTGTCACGCTATTAGAATCGTTACTTTGGCTTCTAGCTTGCATACGAAAGGCACAATTTTAACCCTACCCACCCAGTGGGAATGGGGCATGTGTGGGATTAAATGCTGCCGTGGGCACCCGCAACATTCCTGGCCTGCTGCCACCCAAAATCCTGCTCCCATCCACCGGACTCTTCATCATTCCCATCAGATCAGGGTGGGAGTGAGCCTTGCATCACTTAAATAATAATTAAGGATTTAAATGGCCCGAGCCTCATGCCAATACCACCTTGGGCCTTTCCTGCCTGTCCTGGCCTTCTCACGCCGCAGTCCCACCCTGAGTTAAAATCAGGGCTTTCGTTTGTGTTAATCATTAAACCAGCACCTTTCACAGATGCAAAAATATCCAATTTTCACTTTTGGTTTTGAATTGTGCGTGTGTTCATCAAGAAATGGATGGATTGAGGAAGGGAATATTTTTTTCTGCATTATACTCAGAACTCAGCATCGACATGACTATTAGGCACAATAGCAATCAACAGTCTCATAATGCTCCATGTTTACAACCCAAAAATATTCCTTAATCACCTCCCATTATCCTAGCAGTACTCTTTCATTTCCCACTCCCATTGTTCCATTATGGAGGCCTTTGTAGCACATGGAAGTGGGGTAATCCCATTCAGTAGTCAGTAAACTGTAGATTGCTCCATTTTATTTCCCATCAAAATGTAACACTATAAGAGTGCTCGCAAATTTTCCTGTTGCCTGGAAGGGTGCTAAACATCATGATGATAGCTATTGATGTTATGTCACCGGAACATCTTGAAAAAAGAGATATTCTGAGGGAAGGATCATTATGTTGCAGCATTATCCTATCAGTTCTGGAAGCTCCATTTAACTTCAACCAGGCTGATGGGATGAAAGTGTCTTTTCTCTTTATAAGGGTGCTGGATGAAATTAGTTTGGATGCTCTAAATTCAGTTCCTAGATAGTACCAATTCACAGCTCAAAATTGTCCATAACTTGACAATCTCACCTAGGGAGGCCGAAAGATGGGTGTGTGAGAAATGGAATGCCACACGAGTGCAATTGGGGCCTCATCTGAGATTTGTGTTTAAAGCCTATTGTTGGGTTAGCAAGGTCTGTAGGCTTTGAGGTGAATGAAATGCTAATACTGAGTGCCAGAACCCTTATGGGCATCTCATTCTTCCATTCGCTTTAATGCCTACAAAAAAAATCATTAAAAAATATTAAAAAGAGCAAACATTTAAAAAAAACCTGCAGTTCCTTAGTGATTAAACGGTCAGCATGCCCTGTAAGAACACATTTTTGCTATTTAGCTAATGGACTCCAGAATCACTACAATAGAACTCAAATAAAAAGATTAGCAACCAGTGATTTCTGGGTGAGGTATCTTAACAGAACAGTACAAGAAAATACCTTGAAAGAGGAAGACAGAAAAATTGCATGAAGAACAACTTCATTAGGAAACTGAGGGATTCCTCCAGGTGACTAACATCTTTGTAACATTCAAAGTGCATACCTTAAAAAAAAACTACAGATCAAAATTGCCATTTAAAAGTTCATTTACTGTGCATTACAATTTTGTTTTAGCTGAGGACTGTTATAATTTATTTACAATATTTCATTAAAAAGCTCACTTAGCAATATGTAAGCAAATTAATCAGCTCTTTCAGTGGAAGCACACCACACAACTTTCCTGTTTCTTCCTTCCAGTCACATTGCCTCTGACCTGTGTCCATGAGGCAATGTGACTGGAAGGAAGAAACAGGAAAGTTGTGTGGTGTGCTTCCACTGAAAGAGCTGATTAATTTGCTTACATATTGCTAAGTGAGCTTTTTAATGAAATATTGTAAATTAATTATGGACTTGTCAGATCTGGCAGTTTAAAAGGAAACATCTGGTATTTGATAACGAAAAATCCATTTTAGGAAGAGTTCTTAACAAGATGGCAGAAAATACATTAGATCTGTATTTACTCATGTCTGCTCACAGAATATTAATCGTATGGTTTAATATTTCCCTGCTAGAAACAAAATGATTATCCTTTAATAAGTATGCAATTTGCAATACTTATGAAATGAGTAATTACTCATTTCTTAGAGGTTATCTATTCAGTTGTTAGATATAAGCATCACTTCATGAAGCAAGCACTAACTGGGCCCACAAATGAACAATATTAGCATTTGTCCACTTCAAAACGACAACAAAGTGCAAGTTTAATGTATTAATATCAAGTAATACATTGTAGTTCAGATATAAACAAATGCTGCAAATGTTTCAGCCAAAGGCAATTTCATTTTCTCACCATTTTTTAAATTGGTTTTAAAGAACCAACTCAACCTTTGGAATCAAAGCACTGAAGACAAAAAAAAAGCAGGAATTAATGATTTTGTGAAATAAAGATGTCATAAGACCCATAAAGATGTGTTAACCCTTGAAACAAAATGATTTGGCAACATGAAGGGAGGATCAGAAGGAATTCTTCAAAATTCCTCACCTGGAGTACTGTGTTCAGTTCTGGGCACCATACCTTAGGACGGATATATTGGCCTTGGAGGGAGTGCAGCATAGATTTACTAGAATGATAACTGGACACCAAGGGTTAAATTACAAGGAGAGGTTACACAAACCAGGGTTGTATTCCCTGGAATTTAGAAGATTATGGGGTGATTTGATCGATGTTTTCAAGATATTAAGGGGAACTGAGAGGGTAGATTGAGACAAACTATTTTCGCTGGTTGGGGAGTCTTGGACAAGGGGATATAGCCTAAAACTTAGAGCCAGGACTTTCAGGAGTGAAGTTAGGAAACGCTTGTACACGCAAAGGGTGGGAGAAGTTTAAAACCCTCTTCCGCAAATGGCAGTTGATGCTAGCTCAATTGTTAATTTTAAATCTAAGATTGAAAGATTTTTGTTAACCAAAGGTATTAAGGGATATAGGGCTAAGGCGGGTATATGGAGTTAGGTCACAGATTAACCATGATCTCATTGAATGGCGGAACAGGCTCGAGGGGCCAAATGGCCTATTCCTGTTCTTATGTTCCTAAAAGAGAAATTCCAGTTTTCTTCTACCCCACCCCCCTGTTATCTCAAAAATGGTTTCCCCCTTGTTGTCCTAACTTACCTTACTTTATCTCATTTGCTTGTCTACCTTCTATTGTTCTCTGCTCCAGTTTATCAGCCATATCACTCCAGTTACAAGTACATAAGGGGCATTGGTATTTAGTTCCACTCAGACTGATTATGGTTAAAAATTCACCTTCCTACTTCCCAAGGTTAGTTCCACAGTATATTTGTTAATATATTACAGCCAGTGCTAGCAAACAATATCACCATGCTGAGAGTTTATAAAAATATCTTAAAAACATCTCAGACTTGAGGCAACTGACACAGTTATTGAAACATAATGGAAAAACATTTGTTTGTGTTGGTGCACGTGAAACTATTTTCACATTGATGCAAAAGTGGCAGTATACCTGCAGCCTACATTTTGGACTGCTTGACTTTAGTGCATTCAAGCATCAGACTGGGACATGACGCCTGAGAAACTAGAATGATAAATAAAACACATTATACAACAGTGCACATGACTCTCCCTCCCTCCAATTTTTTGTGTTTCTTTCCCTCCCGCCCCAGTTTGTATTGCTCTCTCTCTCTCTCCCTAGTTTGTGTTCCTCTCTCTCCTTCCCCCAGTTTGTGTTCCTCTCTCTCCCTCCCCCAGTTTGTGTTTCTCTCCCTCCCTCCCCAAATTGTTTCTCTTTCATTCCCTCCCTCCCTCTCCCAGTTTGTGTTTCTCTCTCACTCCCTCCTCCCCCTGTTTGTGTTTCTCTCTCACTCCCTCTCCCAGTTGTTCTCTCAGGACTCACGGAGTTTCCAGGTGATTTTCTTTGGCCCCAATGGCGTCATCCTCACAACCGGCAATGAAACAGAGTTTCCGAATAGCGCAGTGACCAGCAGAGCTCAGACAGTATGGTTTGACTACAAGCCACGATAGCCAGGGTATTGCACATGCACAAACCGCGCATACGGGACCATTCCTCCCGAGTCGCCTGCAGCAGTGCTCGGGAGACCAATCGCCCATTCAAGGATACTCCCGCCCAAAGCGGGAGGGTTGGGAACCCTAATTGGACCTCAGGGGAGCTTTTAAAACTTTTTACATTATTAATGTTATGACCAAACAGACCCTCCCACCCATACTAAGAATCAATGTCCAAGCATGCATGTTCAAAACCCTCCATTCCCTTGCCCCTCCCTATCTCTGTAACCTCCTCCAGCCCTACAACTCATCAAGAACTCTACGTTCCGCCAACTCCAGCCTCTTGTGCATCCCCCACTTCCTTCGCCCCACCATTGGTGGCCATGCCTACAACCGTCTAGGCCCTAAACACTGGAATTCTCTCCCTAAACCTCTCTGCCTCTCCACCTCTCTCCTCATTTAAGACTCTGCTTAAAATGTACTTCTTTGAGCAAACATTTGGTCACCTGTCCTAATGTCTCTTTCTTTGGCTCAGTATCAATTTTGTTTTGATTACGCTCCTGAGAAGCGCCTTGGGATGATTTACTACGTTAAAGGCGCTATATAAATGCAAGTTATTATTTTTATTGCATGTGCAGAGCTCCTTTGTGGCTGACTTTACTGTAATTTGGACAGATATGCAGCTGGGCTGCATAGTCCTGGTATGTTGGCTGCACTCATCCTTCAGCCTGAGACCAATGACTGCAGTATGACTGTAGCCTCACTACTTGTTGAGAAGCAGAAAGAAGCTCCGTGAAAAACTTTTATTTCCAAAGTATTTTACTGTCCATTCAGAGCAGGTAATTTGAGAAATTCAAACCATTTTATTTGATCAATTCTTGATCTATACTGTACAAGATCAGGCACTAGCCCATTAGTAAATTAATTAGGCCCTACTGTGGAATATTATTAGCAATATAATAATCAATGTTTGTGAGGCAATATGTAAATGGATAGAGTACCTATTCCTTTTAAAGAAATAAAACGGAACCATTTATTGTTATACAACCTAATCAATCTGGAACAATTTCTAGAAAGTTTCTGGTGCTGTTCTATTCTCCCTTGAGAAATCCGAAAAGCAGTGTTTCCTTTCTCATTTTATTTCAGGGATGCACTTTATTATACATCCTGTGTTATCAGACTATTTCCCAATGTGGTCAAAGTATGGAATGCCAGAGACTGCAATTTCTAATATAAATACCTTCCACATGGATAGAAGCATTCTAAGTTTCAAATTTTGGAAGTGAAAAGAGATATCACTCCATGGCACAGAACTGAATTAGAGACTTCCCGTTCAGTACACTCAGGAATGAGTACAGGATTAGTCATCCAAGATCTTTAAGATCACCACCTCATAGTCACAAGATTAATGTTTACTCAGTAAATCCAATCTAGATGGAAATGTTCCTCTATGCACTCCGTGTAACAAAATCATAAACCATTTATCCACCCAAAGACAAATTTCTAACCGTGAGTTTTTTTCCTAATAAAAAAAATATAGCTTTAATGAAAACATATTGGTGGATTAGTGTTAAGAATATATATTGTTGAGAAATGGTTTGGACAGATATTCTGAGATTATTCTCTTCAATCTTAGTAGGACATTGCTATTTAACATGTTATTGTGCGGTCGAAAGAAGAAACTATTTAGCAAATGAATACTGATTTGACCACAAACAATGAGGGTTTGGCACAAAGATGAACAGATTTCCTATTGTTATATAAGCTATATAAATGTACGTCTTTCTTTTTTTACATCTATATCCACAGTACATCTGCACACAAGTCATTTTTCTGGATGATGTATCACTTGTACATCAACAGCATTAAGTGGGAAAAGTGGTTCTGAGCAACAAAGCATCCACCATCATCACAATTCAGATATTTACATTCTTTTGATCCGGATGTACAGGTGACACTTCCACAGGGATTTAATATTGGGCATCGCACCTCAGGAAAGATATATTGGGCTTTGTGGGGGTGCAGCGCAGATTCACCAGAATGATACCAGGGCTAAAAATATTAAATTATGAGGACAGGTTGTATAGACTAGGCTTGTATTCCATTGCGTATAGAAGATTAAGGGGTGATTTAATTGAGGTGTTTAAGATGATTAAAGGATTTGAAAGGGTAGATAGAGAGAAATTATTTCCTCTGGCGAGGGAGTCCAGAACTAGGGGGCATAACTTTAAATTAAAGTTAGGCGATTCAGAGGTGATGTCAGGAAGCACTTCTTCACACAAAGGGTAGTGGAAATTTGGAACTCTCTCTTACCAAAAAGCTGTTGAGGCTAAGTCAATGGAAAATTTAAAAACTGAGATTGATAGATTTTTGTTCGGCAAGGGTATTCAGGGTTACAGAACCAAGGCAGGTAGATGGAGTTAAGATACAGATCAGCCATGATTTAATTGAATGGAAGAACAGGCTTGAGGGGCTGAATGGCCTATTCCTGTTCTTATGGTCCTATGATCCAATGTCTATTCATTATACATACACAACTATGTTGCAATGGTGCCAAATGCATGCTTCAGCATTCAATGTTGATAACTGAAGGGAATGGCTGAAGGGAATGGCTCCTTGTCTTAAAAAGAAAGACATGGACATATTTTTGTACTTGGTTTTTAATGGTAAATGATGATCTCTAACACATCAGTTCACTAGTGGCCTGTTGGGATCTCATTATATGACAATTTTCTTTCTCAGTCTGGGGCTTTCAGACAAACCATGGGGGATAGGTGTTTCAAATTTAGAGCCCAAAATAAAATAAATGCTCAACCACACTAAGTAAGCCAAAATTAGGGGAGAAGATGACCTAGAAAGAAGATGACTCCTCCGTTTTTGTTAGAATGATGATAGCACAATATGACTAGAATGTCAACATAGGAGATGTCTGACACAAATTGATGTGGTGTTTAAAAAGTAAGAGACAATAATTACAAAACTTCTCATTGCAATCCAATGTTTCTCATGGCCCAAGCCAAAGCTCTATTATAGTGAATAGAGATGTCAAACCTCAATTAAATGAATGATTGATCCCGAAAAGACCACAACAACAAGCTGCATTGCCCTTTTATCTGCTCTATAGATGTTGGGAAAGCTCCACCCCCTAACAACATAATTTTACCTGCACAGGAAATGCAAACAGCATTGCTCTGAAGACATCCCGCAGCCAGGTGGGTCATGAATTGTAAGTCTACTGATGCTCGCAAGCAATGAGAAGAAAAGCCACAAGTGTTGTTCAGGTATATTGAGTACCACTGCTGGGCAGTGACATTTTTTTTTAAATGGCGCATTTTTAAAAACTAACACAAGAGATTTCACAGAGATGATCCCAAAGACAAACCTCTGAATACTTCAGATGTTTGGAATTTCTGTACAAAACCACACTATTAAAACCATGTTATTTTAGAACTGTGGGTCACAGCTAAAGACAACAATAGAAAATTCAATTTAAAATTTGCATATCAAGTCCAAACTAGAACCAGTTCTAATCTGCAGTTACCGTTTACTTACTCAGATAATCCCCATGGAAACAAGAGAATGATGTACAGGTGGACAATTCATCGGTATGTTTTTCCTAAAGTTCCTGATTGATTAATGCAATGTCAACATTAAGTCTAAGCATTCACCAAGGTCACTACAATTTATGTACAAGGATTTCTGACACAGAGACAGCCAAAAACCTTCTTTGTTCTGCATATAAGAACTTTTCTTCACATGTAAAGAAATTAATTTTTGGGACATTGAGTCATAAATAACAAATAATGGCTAGAGGATCCCAAATTTGTGGCTTTATAATATTTTTTAAAAATTTCTTTACTTTTTAAACTGTGTGAAGTAAACATTCTGGGGGAAAAATCAGCAGCAATCATTTCAAAGACAATGAGGTCTGATGATTTTAAAATCTGGGCACTTTCCAGATACTTTCCCTCATTGTCCAGGACAAAGAACTGCTTCCACAGGTAAGCCCACACTTCCTAGAAACCAAGACATGACCTTATGCATAAATTAATTGGGGATAGGGTTCCCAACCCTTATGCTTTGAGCAGGAGTATCACAGAATGGACAATTGGTCTCCCGAGCACTGCTGCAGGCGACTCGGGACAAACGGTCCTTTTAAGCACGGTTCGCGTACGCACAGTACCCTGGCTGTCATAGCTTGCTGCCAATCCACGTTGTCTGGGCCCTGATGGTCACTCCGCTATTCGGAATGCACCGCTTCCTTACCGGTTGTGATGATGGTGGCTTCGGGGTCAACGAAAATCACCTGGAAACTCCGTGAGTCCTGATCATGGAGAGAGAGAAACCCAAACTGGGGATTGGAGGGAGAGAGAAACAAACTGGAGGAGTGATGGAGAGAGAGAGCGATGGAGCAACACAAACTGGAGGAGGGAGGGAGAAAGCAACAAGCTGGGGGAGGCAGAGAGAGAGGTCATCACAATCTGGGGAGATAGAGAGCAACATAAACTGGGAGAGGGAAGGAGAGCCTGTTGTATAATGTGTTTTATTACGGGGAGTCAGGCTGCCTGAGGACTGAGCCTCACCTCCCTGAAGCTGGCTTCAGCGGTGGGATGTGGAAGTCAGTGAATTGAATTAGGTTTTATTTTGGCATTATTTATTATTTTTATAACTTATGTATTGTAAAAAGTCATAAAATTGTGCAAAAACTTTAGTTAAGTTATTTATATCGATAATGTTTGTGTTGAATCACTGGAATTTACTTGCTGTTTCTCATTACAGTTGATCCTGTAGAAATATCACAGTAGTAGTCTTTATTTAAATAATATTTATCCATAAATCTTTCCATTCTTTTGCATTCTTTGATTTATAAATTATGTTATAATTCATCTCACTACAAAAAAAGTCCAATATTTTATTTGGGGCTTGGTGCTACTGAAATACTCAACCAAGGTAAATGCAACAACATTTGCAAACAGTGAACAAATGTCTTGTGATTACGCATCACATGAGCGGTGTCATGTGATCGAATGCCATGATCAAATCTCCAGGAACACATCCGACCAGAGTTGGCAACCCTAGATGGCACAACCGGTGTGAATCCCTTATGCTTCTGATAAACCCACTAAATTTATTATGAGATGTCCTATACATTGCAGGTCTCTTTGATGGATTGGCCTTATGTTCTGCACGCAGCCCCTCACCCTTCAGCGTACTAGAAAGAAGCAGGTAGCACACTCATGGCAGGAGCAAAAAGGTAGCTGGCTATTTTTTTAGGCCCAGTAGAATGTCAATCAGAGCTCGTAACCTCTGGCTGTTGTTTATCGATGGCAACCAGACGGCCTGAGCCCTGGCTGCCATTCCTGCACCTGCTGACCTCTCAGGCCTGCGGCAATAGCTGATTATCCTCCTTAACCTCCAGGTGCTAGGTCCTGCCAGGCATCAGGCCTGCATTAGGGGAGAGTTTGAGCCATTTAAATGGCTGAACCTGAAGTACAGTTGAGTTCAGACACTCAAAAACAAAATACTGCGGATGCTGGAAATCTGAAAATAAAAGCAGAAAATGCTGGAGAAGCTCAGCAAGTGAGGCAGCATCTGTGGAGAAAGAAACAGAGTTAACGTTTCTGGTCAAAGACCTTTCGTCAGAACTGGAAGACATTAAAGAGTTAACAGTTTATAAGCAAGTATAGAGCCAGGGTAAGAGAGGGGAGGGAGGAGAGGAAAGAACAAAAGGGAATGTCTGTGATAAGGTGGAGAGCAAGAGTGATTAAATGACAAAAGGGCTGATGGTGCAAGGCAAGGGAGGTGGTAATGGGACAAGTTAAGAAACAAAAGATGGGTCTAGAGGAACTCTAAATGGCAACAGCAGAACCATTACCAGCAGCTGCAGTCCCACACAAAAAAAATAATGGGAGCTGTGATTATGATCTGAAGTTATTGAAATTAATGTTGAGTCCGAAAGGTTGTAAGGTGCCTAATCGAAAGATGAGGTGCTGTTCCTCGAGCTTCCGTTGAGCTTCATTGGAACAATGTGAGAGGCCGAGGATAGAGAAGTCAGAATGGAAGTGGGAGGGGAATTAAAATGGCAAGCGACTGGCAGGTCAGGGTCATGCTTGCGGACAGAGCGAAGGTGTTCAGCAAAGCGATCACCCAATCTGCATTTGGTCTCCTCAATGTAGAGGAGACCGCATCTTGAGTAGCGGATACAATATACTAAATTGAAAGAAGTACAAGTAAATCGCTGTTTCACCTGGAAGGAGTGTTTGGAGCCCTGGACGGTGGGAAGGGAGGAGGTGAAAGGGCAGGTGTTGCATCTCCTGCGCTCGCACAGGAAGGTGCCGTGGGGAGGAGAGTGGGTGTTGGGGGTGATGGAAGAGTGGATCAGGGTGTCGCGGAGGGAGCGGTCCCATCGGAATGCTGGGAGGGGAGGGGAAGATGAATTTGGTGGTGGGATCATGCTGGAAGTGGCGGAAATGACGGAGGATGATACGTTGAATGTGACGGCTGGTGGGGTGGAAGGTGAGGACAAGGGGTCCCTACCATGGTTCTGGGATGGAGGGGAAGGGGTGAGGGCAGAAGTGTGGGAAATAGTATGGACATGGTCGAGGGCCCTGTCAACTACAGTAGAGGGGAATCCTCGGTTGAGGAAAAAGTAAGGGATATCGGAAGGACTGGTGTGGAAGGTGGCATCGTTAGAACAGATGCGACGGAGACAGAGAAACTGGGAGAAGGGAATAGAGTCCTTAAAGGATGCAGGGAGCAGGGTGGGAGAAAGCGTGATCACGGTAGCTGTGGGAGTCGGTGAGCTTATAATAGATATTGGTTGACAGCCTATCCCCAGAAATGGAGATAGAGAAGTCGAGGAAGGGAAGAGTCGAAGATGGACCATGTGAAGGCGAGGGAAGGGTAGAAATTGGAAGCAAAGTTGATGAAATTTTCCAGTTAGGGGTGAGAGCAGGAAACGGCACCGATATAGTCATTAATGTACCGGAAAACGAGATGAGGGACTGGAACAAGGAATGTTCCATGTCGCCCACAAGAAGGCAGGAATAGCTGGGACCCATTCGGGTTACCATAGCGACACTTTATATTTGAAGGAAGTGAGTGGAGTCAAAGGAGAAGTTGTTCAACGTAAGAACAAATTCAGCCAGTTGGAGAAGGGTGGTGGTGGATGGGGACTGGTTGGACCTCCATTCAAGGAAGAAGCGGAGAGCCCGCAGGCCGTCCTGATAGGGGATGGAGGTGTAGAGGGAATGGACGTTCATGGTGAAAAGGAGACGCATAGGGACATGAGAACTGGAAACTGTTAAAGTGGCGGAGGGCGTCGGAAGAGTCGCGGATGTAGGTCCAAAGAGACTGGACAAGGAGAGAAAAAATAGAGTCGAGATAGGAGGAAATAAGTTCCATGGGGCAAAAACAGGCTGAAACGATGGGTCTCCTGGGGCAGTCCTGTTTGTGGATCTTGGGAAGGAGGTAGAAGTGAGCTGTGCAGGTTTGGAGGACTACGAGGTTGGAGACCGTGGGGGGAAGATCTCCAGAGGAGATGAGGTCACTGACGGTCTGGGAAACTATAGCTTGATGTTCGGCGGTGGGGTCATGGTCCAGGGAGAGGTAGGAGGAGGTGTCGGAGAGTTGGCGTTCAGCCTCTGCAAGGTAGAGGTCTGATCGACACACAACTACAGCGCCGCCCTTGTCAGCAGGTTTAATGACAATGTCAGGGTTGGACCTGAGAGAACAGAGTGCTGCAAGTTCAGAGGGAGGTAGGTTAGAGTGAGTGAGGGGAGTAGAGAAATTGAGATGGCCGATGTTCACAATGAAAAGATCAAGAGAGGATAAGAGGCTAGAGGGAGTGGTCCAGGTGGAACGAGAATTCTAAAGATGGGAGATGCCATGAGGGGGGAAGACACCTGGCCAAAGAAGTGGGCGCGGAGGCAAAGGCCAAGGAAGAAGAGCTCACCATCATGTCGAGCTCGAAATTCATTGAGGTGAGGGCGTAAGGGGATGAAGCTAAGGCTTTTGCTGAGGACTGATCATTCAGGGTCAGAGAGGGGAAGGTCAGAGGGGATAGTGAAAACACGACAAAGGGTGAGATTGGAGGGAGGGATGGGGTCAGAGGAAAGTGAAGGGGAAGAAGGATCAGGAGGAATTCAGACTGTTAAGATTAGTGCACACTTTGGGTACGCTCCACTTGCCTAGTGCCCCAGGTGAAAAGCGCCCAGGTGAAAAGGTGAAATTATCCCTTGTATATCAGGCTATAAACTTAAGAATCGTGTTTATTAAGAAATGAAATTACCAGAAGCAAGAGTAAATACAACAAATTTCATGAGATTACAAAACTTTACTTAAATCCACAGTCCCTATTCCAAAACAATAAAATGTCTCAAAGTACTTCTCTATGTAATGACACAAACCTTCGACCAGCGTTCACAATGCAAAGTTTATACACAAAATTGAATATCCATAGAATGTTCCCACTACAGTATGGTAACCTTGGGTACTATAGCCTAGTGGGTATGGAACTGGACTAATAATCACGAGAGGTTGTGAGCTCAAATCTCACCATGGCAATTTGTGAAATTGAATTCAGTAAAGCTGGTCATTTGTAGGTTGGCATCAGATAAAATAATCATGAAATCTGCTGGATTGTTTTAAAAACCCAACCGGTTTACTAATGTCCTTCATGGAAGGTAATCTACCACACCTACATGTGACATGAGTTCCACACAGCATGGCTGACTCTTAATGTCCTCAAAGCAACTAGGGATGGGCAATAAATGCAGCCTTGCCAGCACATCCCAATAAAAAATATAGCCCCAGTTTATCAAAAAGTAGAAATTCATTAAAAAGCCTAGATACAGAACATACCGTTACACCTGCTCATTGGTTTGAAATCTGGATGGAGACAAACAAATATTAAAAATGTATCTTTCATAATTGGATATAGCTGCCACTCACATCTGCATCAGGCTAGCCTTCCAGGAACTAGTTTCCAGTCATCCTTCCCTCTTTAAAACAAGGCCACAACATGGGACATGACGATGTGTTAATTGTTTTCTGATAATACATCATGTTTCGAAGGGATACTCTCTTTGCAAGCACCAGCTCAGCAAACTCTTTTTAAACATAAGACGTAAGAGCATAAGAAATAGAAGCAGGAGTAGGCTATGCGGCCCCTCGAGCCAGCTCTGCCATTCAACAAGATCATGGCTGATCTTTGACCTCAACTGCACTTTCTCACCCGATCCCCATATTTCTTGATTCCCTGAAATTCCAAAAATCTATCGATCTCAGCCTTGAATATACTCAACAACTGTGCATCCACAGCCCTCTGGGGTAGAAAATTCCAAAGATTCACAACCTTCTGAGTGAAGAAGTTCCTCCTCATCTCAGTCTTAAATGGCCAACGCCTTATCCTGAGACCATGCCCCCTAGTTCTAGATTCTCCAGCCAGGGGAAACATCCTCTCAGCATCTACCCCATAAAGCCCTCTTAGAATCTTATATTTTTCAATGAGATCACCTCTCATTCTTCTAAACTCCAGAGAGTATAGGCCCATTCTACTCAAATCTCTGAACATAGGCCAACCCTCTCATCCCAGGAATCAATCTAGTGATCTTTCGTCACACTGCTTCTAAGGCACATATATATCCTTCCTTAGATAAGGAGACCAAAACTGTACACAGTACTTCAGGTGTGATCTCACTAAGGCCTTATATAATTGTAGCAAAACTGGGGACAGGAAAGACTATGCGTCACTTTTATCCCAATCATTAAACATAAATGATATAATGGACATATTTCAATCTAATTCATATTGTTGTATTGTACTTTTTTAAACAAAAACGAAGACCAAAAATGTTTTTCAGATACTTTTCTATTGAATGATGCTCCTTAATAGTGCTCGGAGATATTTTTCTTTACTCGAGAGGTGCTATAGAGTACTAAGTTGTTGCTAAACAGGCTGTATTGTGTTGCAACAGTTTGCTGTTATCTAACATAACCAAAGCCAAAAGTTCCACTGTACTTCCTGTGGTAAGGACAATATTTTGGCACAGGTTCAAGATACATGATTTCTGTGCCCATAAACTAGAAAAAATTAACACCTTTCTTTGAATTTACTGTGCAACAATGCGTTACAAGTATCACATCAAAATGAAAACCAAGCTGATCCAAACTTAACCAATTCTTGTTCATTTTCAGTTCCCCATCTGTTCTTATTTGATAAAGTCTTAGCATATACAGAAAAGAAACAAGTCTCTACTTTTGCATGCACAATGCCAATGTTTCACACTTCATGATAACATCATCCACATAGGGAGGGGGGAAAATTTATTCTGTGCATGCACAGGCATTCTGTTGTCCCTACCGTAATCAGACTATGAAAAATATGTGGATCTTTATGTGGAAAGTGTTACATTTATTTTAAAATTGATGCCCGATAGTTGTGTAATTCCTGGCAGTCTACTGACAGGCATGCATTTGATCCAGGGCTGGAAAATTCTGTTTGCCAACTTACTGAGTAGGGGAAGAGAGTGAGAGTGAAGTTGGAACAGAAGAAGTTTAAGTAAATCTCAGATGATCTGAAAAACAAAGTAATTTGTCAGCTTGCAAGGGACATCAGTGAGTTTGTCCTCCCAACTTCATTCCCTCTTTTTTAAAATCTGTTTACCTGCTGTCTTTCGATGGTTTTATACTGGTTTTGTGCTGGGTTTGCACCACCAACTCTTGATATGCACACAGCAGGTAACAACCTGAAAGTAAGTTTGCAGAATTTGCAAAGACTGGCCACAAGAAAGACCATTGTTTATGGACCAGGTCTTCCTTGCAGCTGGCTTTAACAAATCCAGCAAGTTTACTTTGGGCATGTTGCCAATTGCACAAGGCCCATCCGCTGGTAGCACCAGCATGTCATAAAACCAATATAAAGGCAGCTTTTGATTCCTTGTAACTTCCTTCTGGTTGAAGTTCAAGTAACAGCTCTTGGCAAGGAATAAAACACTTTAACAACGGTATGAGATTTTGGGGGAAGGGTTAATATATTCTTTGGTTGTCTAGTAGTGGATCTGCACTAAATACCCAGTGGCGAAGTTGTCAAAGTTACCTGGGCTAGTGGCAATATGAGTATATAGGGTGTAACTGGCAGCATTGGACTTCACAAAGAACTTAAATTTGAACTTTCAAAGCTGAAGTTTGAAAAATCCAAACACGTATGCCTGAATAAATATGTGAGAATTCACAGGAGAATTATTTAAAGCTGAATTTGTCTTAAATTTCTGCTTCTGGAGTCAGCCTCAACTCTGACAGCAGTACCGCAAAATAAGGGACATGGCACAAGTCTTGCGCAACATAGGTTTGGATGAAGAAGGCCCTTTGGCCCCTTTGGTCTCATCCATCCAGAATACCAACACGACCCTCTTCCTATTACAACATCTGGCTGTTTCTCAACTGAATCCTGTGTCATAGCCTCAACCCTTCCTGGCAACCCTTCCAGCTGTTGAACAACATATGAGTCAAGTTATACTCCTGGCTTGAGTCCTAAAATTGCCCTTGACAATTCTGAATCTGTGTCCTCTCCTCTTGCTACATTGGTGGACCTGTTCCGGAATTGCTGTATCCTGTTCGAGGGTTGGCTTTCCCATGGCACCAGAGAGAAGCTTAAAGAGATACTGCCATGGACATTGGGAGCCAAATGCCGCCATTTTGTTGTGACCATTGGCAGGCTGAATACTCATACAACTCAGTAATACAGTAACTCGGGAGACTTACAGCAGCAATCAAAGTTGTTTCAGTGAGGCTGCCATTGCTCTTAATATAAATGAGGCCAAATTGGAGCACCAGCAGCCCCCTCAGATAATGAAGCATTCCGTGCCCGCATGCAGCAAGACCTGGACAACATCCAGGCTTGGGCTGATAAGTGGCAACTAACATTCGCGCCAGACAAGTGCCAGGCAATGACCATCTCCAACAAGAGAGAGTCTAACCAACTCCCCTTGACATTCAACGGCAATCGCCGAAACCCCCACCATCAACATCCTGGGGATCACCATTGACCAGAAATTCAACTGGACCAGCCATATAAATATTGTGGCTACAAGAGCAGGTCAGAGGTTGGGTATTCTTCGGCGAGTGACTCACCTCCTGACTCCCCAAAGCCTTTCCACCATCTAGAAGGCACAAGTCAGGAGTGTGATGGAATACTCTCCACTTGCCTGGATAAGTGCAGCTCCTACAACACTCAAGAAGCTCGACACCAATGGGAGAAGCTCAATACGACATAAGTCATTCATAAAATGAATAGTTGTCTCAAAAAGTTTCCAATATGCTAAGAGCTAATCCTTTGCTAAATATCAGCTGTGGCCTGGTTGGTAACACTCTTGCCTCTTAGTCAAGAAGGTTGTGGGATCAAGTCCCACTCCAGAGCACAAAATCTAGGCTGATACTTCAGTGCAATAATGAGGGAGTGCAGTGCTGTCTTTTGGATGAGACATTAAACTAAGACCCTGTTTACCCTGTCAGGTCGATGTAAACGATCCCATGATGCTATTTCAAAGAAGAGCAGGGGAGTTCTCCTTGGTGTCCTAACCAATATTTAGCCCTTAACCAACATCACTAAAAACAGATTATCTGATCATTATCACATTGTTATTTATGTTTCTGACATCATAACAGTGACTACACTTCAAAAGTATTTGATTGGCTGTAAAAGCGCTTTGGGACGTCCTGAGGTTGTGAAAGGAGCTATATAAATGCAAGTCGTTCTTTCTTTTCATTATACGCACAACACTGGCAGATTGGAATGTCAATTGGTGCTTGAATTTGCATTCACAAGCATACAACATGGAAGGAGTATTTAAACCACAGAACAGGTTAGGAGAGTTTTACATTGTAAAGCAATCATCATAAATAGTTATGAATGTGGAACTTAGTTTAGATTACTGCAACAGGAAATATTACTGCAGGCAATGCCCCAGGACTCAATGCTCCTAATTGTTATTCACTTATTGTACAGAGCCTACAAAATACAAAGTACTACCAAAACCTCTTTATCTCTCAGCAGTACAGAGGAGATTCTAAACCAGCTTATTAATCTTCATTACTGTCAACTCTAAAATTCTCTTTTACAGACTGTGATGATTAGGTATTATGCAGATGTGCACCTCTGGGTATTTTGCATCACCATGAAGTAAAGGAATTAGAAAGTCATAATCTATTAGGATGAGAGCCAGGATTCTGTAAGTGAGAGAGGGTTTAAGCTTCACACACATGTACAAAGATGGAGTATTTTATTTCCCAACTTAGGTAGTTTTTTTCTGAACTTTCAATCTTTAAGTGTCCTGTATCTTAATTCCTGTGCTTTATCATGAAATTCTTTAGATCGATTTGAAGGGAAAACAATGCTGGTCAACGATGCAAGAAAAAAAAATTGAATATGGTTAGTTTAAAACAAACCTGCTTCGCAGTTTGTGATGTTAACAGCTGTTTGAAATGTTGCAATATTTGCTTCCTTTTTCCTTAAAACTACCTTGTAATAATTCAATTATATACGGTTATTTCTTGAAGCATGGGGGGTAATTTTAATTTTCGGTGATGATGTTAAATGGATGATATCGAATTGGCCGGCCATTATACTCCCTAACCGATTTTCCCTTCAATGGGAAGGAAAACACTGCATGGTGTATAATGGGCAGCAAATTCGATATTGCCTATTTTTCACCATCATCCACAGTTAAAATTATACTTTGCCTGCAGCACTGCAAACAGAAATCTGCAGCAGATAGTCACTGAACAAAATTAGCATTAAAACAACTTTGAGGTGGTAAAAGAACATAGCCATCATGTACTGAGGCAGACTAATTCACTAGAAACCCTCTCCAGTTTGATCATATTGGTTGTAGGAGTACATTCCTGCTCAAATAGATGCTATCTACTGCCATAATAATCTTATAGATTTTAATGTTATCTTGAATTACATATAAAACAAATTGTAGTGGCAGATGCAATGTTATTGCTTACTGATTAGTTAGTTAAATGCCCAAGAAGGTGACAATGATGTTTAAAGGGAAATGGTTAGATGGTTGATGTTCCAATAATGTAAATCCTTTGAAATATCTATTCATTGTTTAGTTTCTGGGGGCCAGATTGATAGATTGGGATGTTGTTTTGATATGTCTGAAGTTATTACATCAAAAAACATAACCATAAATTTATTGTCACACTGAATACAAGCAAAATTCTGGGAGATGAGAATGGTAATGAGTTAGAACATTTTCCTTTCATCTCTGGGACCACATTGAGATCGCTAACAGCTTAAATGACACATGGAAATTACGTGCAAATCGCATGATGCAATAATATGTCAATGCATCCTGTATTTGCAAATGAATGAAAAGGGTTTGCCCAAACATTTGCATTACAAATTCAGGTCTGCAGTAGATACCTTCTCGGATTCAGCGGCATCAGTCGCTCCCGTTGGCAGTCGTAATGCTTTACTTATAAGGAGGTGGACTCACACTGCCCTATAACTACTTGCACGATTATGTAATCCTGGGGTGTGGCCTGAGCAGGGTATTTATATCTTTCGGATGTGTACTTCTTCAATCTCCCGGAAGGTGAACTGGGCAAATACTTGGCGAGACAAGTCGAGATTAGAATCATAGAATCGTAGTAAGGTTACAGCACGGAAGGAGGCCTTTCGGCCCATCGAGTCCGCACCAGCTCTATGCAAGAACAATCCAGCTAGTCCCACTCTCCCGCCTATCCCCGTAGTCCTGCAAAATAGAATCATTACGCTGCTTTATTGTACAGCATGTGAACACACAGAGTGCCAGCTGTAAACAGGACTTACTTATTTCACTCAGCTTCACTTCATTCCCATACATAAAGAAAATAATGAACTCACCGTGCTATTCCATATTGTTGGACTGTCTTACTCGTATTTTCAGAATTATCTCACTTTCTGAAAATATGAGTAAACAAAAGAAACTGAACCCCCTACATTTTGGCTTTAAGCCTAGGAAAGAACTTCCTTTCCCTGCAGTCTGCTGTTTTTTTTTCAAGTCAGCCGAACTCCAGTGTCACCTCAGTCAAACCGACAATCCCATGCCCAAGAGCAGAATCCACCAGCCTAACTTGGCAATGATCCCTGCAGAGTTTAAATGAATGGAGATGTCCCAGTAGCAATAAGTGTTATTGATTACTAAACATATTAAGCTACCTTTCAATGTCTGCAGCACATTGGTTCAGACACCCCATCTAAATCCTAATCTATGTTCCACCAGCCTACTATTCTCTGAGAGCTAAGTTCAGATCATTAGTAGTATTTTTAACATATATTACACCAAAGTCCCCAATGGCAGCATAGTCAGCAATCTCAAAAGGTGCAATGTGTTACATAAGGATGGTACACTTTTAAGGAGCATTACCTGGGAGTGAAAGAGCAAACTGATTTGATTAGGATAATGAAGGAACGTCCCAATGTTTATTTACACCATAAATGTGCAATCTAAACGAATATGTTCACGATTTTGCTGTACAAGTTGACCAGAGCAATTCTTTCCCCATTATGGCTCAAGTTATGAAATGTTTAGGCAGTCACCAAATCTTCGAAATGAATGAACAAATAAAATCAACAAGGCCCTTTTTGAGCATCACCTTGTCCAGGATAACTTGCAGACAAGTGTGGATATGCTCTCCACATTCTTTCTCAAGCCTCTGCCTAAATTCATTTATTTCTATTTTCTTCATTCCCCAATTTTTTGCTATCCCTTCTTTAAGATTCTGACACTTGCTGATGTACAATTCAGTGGAAGAAGACAACCACCCAATATCTCACCCAAGCGGCCTTGTGAATCTAGACATTGATATCAACAGCTATTGTAATGTGAAGCGCATCACAGCAGAGCCCATTCCTTCCCTTGACTGTCCTGCACACGTGTGCTTTCCAGCAGAAATCACTGGATATCTGTCAGGAGTGTGAACCATGGCTCATTTTTGCCTCACTAGCCCAGGGGCGCTAAGGCCAACTGATACCCTGGCTGAGATCAGCTAATCAACCTGGGATCATACTTGGGAGCTTCTGATTCACATGACTTAGTTACCCACTAAGCCGTCAGGGTGGATATTCATGTGCTACAGGTTTATTCCCCCCCCACCTGCGCCCACCCCCGTACACAGTTAGCATTTCTGACCTTGCAAAAAGCAAAAAAAAAAATTAAATTATGGTGGTATTTGGTGGGTTAAGTATATAGAGATCACACAACTATAGTACACACCGGGGAAAAGAAGAAAAACACAGACAATTCACTAGAGCCGCATCTGGCACTAAATGGCTTGTGCATGATTCCTGAACACGTGTGCTGTAAATTGAGTGAATTATATGCCCATTACAGCAGAGTATTTGATACTGAAAAGTAGCTAAGCTGTGTTTATAATACAGGGGTCTGCATTCACTTGTCTATCGATTTAAATAACAATAATTGGCAGAATAGTGGCATACATCACTCACATATCATACAAGAACATATACCAGTGTCAGCTTTTATGTGTGCACTGTGGTTATCTCCTTTCCTTCCTGATGTTACTTTTTTAATGCAGAATAATGAATCACGATTTAAGGTTGAATCAGAAAACTAATGACGCATAGCAATATTTCAACACTGATTAGACTATGATTAATGTCGTCTGGTATTTGAGACGAGAAAGGCTTCTCATAGAGAAGGAAATGCTCTGTGCAGAAATACTTTTCATTGTAAGACAGTGATGCACAGCTGAGTTCTGGTCATTGCCTATCTGATAGTGCAGCTTGAAAATGGGTATTAACTTATTTAAGAAGAGACTAGCTAAATATCTGATTTGAAATGGGACAGGTGCTTAAGAGATGTGTATAGACTGTTACCCATTTATTGTAAAGGGTTGCTTCTGATGAGAAGCTGTCCTGTAAACAAAACGATGGTACTACTGTCAGAGGGAACAAAACTCCCCTTAAGATGTGTGTGGGGGGAGGAATGGGTTCTGGGTTGGCTCCAACTCTGGATTCAATCAGTGACATTTAGGTTGGGTCTGCCATTTTAGTTTTGGGAATGGGCTTTCTGAACCCTTAGGTCACGCACAAAGAGGCTGGCCTGCACAAACCTTCTCCAGACACCAGGGGAGGTCCTGGTTAGATTGTCAAAGTGCGCATACCTGAGATTCACCCAGTTGCTTTAAAGCAGTTCTGTAATAAATGTGGTATAAGATGATTGAACATTCCATGGGATGCGATAAAGTAACAAATCAATAAGTAATGCCTCTGTTAAAATAGTGGACAGAGGATTATCATGCAGCACATTATGTGTTTACCCACTAATATCATTAGCAGCAATTTTTGTGTTGCTGGGACATTAGGGGAATGTTGTCTGAAGGACATCAGGCCAGAGTTGACATGTAAAATGCATGAATATTCTGGAGTTTAACTTAATTGCCTCTGGGTTTAAAGAGTATTTATGCATAACTCCTCTTCAGGTGATTAAATGTGTGAGGCCGAATCCATGATTGGGTACATTGTATGCGACTTGTGGAAAGAGCAGTCTTAATGGCCAAATTGCTGTTTACTGATTCCATTCTTTGCGTTATCATATTTATAGTGGTATGGCAGATATTCAAGGTTAAGTAACAGTACAGGTACATTATTTTATGAATTATCAATCCAAGGCAAGATCTTTCTCAAAGGGTTAACAATAAGAGTTTGATAAAGTCCTCTAGGGTAGGCAAAGAAAAAGAAGATTATTTTATATGATGAGATATGAAGAATAACTAGAGACAATAATGTTGTAATAATAAATGGCTTCAATGAACCCAATATCAATTGGAAATGTCCTAATGGAAGTGTGGTAACAGAATCAGGAGTAGCAATGTGGTTCAAAGTAACCTGTCGATAAACTGTGTCATGGACCCTCGCTAGTGCTAACGTATCTAGACTCGCTTCTTACAGATAATCAAGAGAACATCAATAATATAGAAGCGATGGAACCTCTGGGGCCTAGTGACTACAATATGATTATATTTGAGATCACCATTCATTTAGCACCACGAGGGCCAATGCAAAAATATGATTTTAAAACGGTCAACTCTAATTGGACAAACTGAAATAATATTAAGTGGGAGGTATAACCGAAAGATATCTCAGTTAAGGAAAAATGTAAAACTTTCAAACTATATTAATTGTGCAGGCTAGGTATATACCCAAGAAAATGGGCTTGAGCTAAATAGGCATTCGGCAGAATTGATGAATAAGAAATTAAAATAGAAATAAGAAAAAAAAATCAATGCAAAGTTTACAGGGAAAAGGGAGGGTGAAGAACTTTAGGTGTATCAAAAAATGCAAAAGCATGTCAAAAGCTGTAAAAAAAAAAGGGTGCAAAAAGGGCCCTAGAGATGAATATGTTGATGGATGTTAAGTACAATAGAAAGACATTTTCCCAGTGTATTATAACAGTATAAGAGCAGTTAGAGAGAAAGCTACAATTCAAAAGGTTAAAGTGATGATGAAATTAAAGATCAAGAGAAAAATAGAAGTGAAATACTTGAGAATTGTTTTCTTGAACAATTTATTAGAGGAAAATATTAACCTTCTATCCTATCATTGTAACGGTGAATATCCTGGCGGATTTTGGAATGAGTGTTGGTTAAATGGACTGAAAATCGATAATTCCCTTTGGCCAGACAGCATGCATTCTAAGGTGCTGAAGGAGAGACTAGGGAGAAAAGAATTATTGGATACTGGAAATTTCCTGCTGAATTGGAAACAAGTAAACATAATACCTATATTTGAAATTGTAGACCAAGCCAATTGTAAGTGTATTAGCCTAATAGCAATAGTAGCTAAAATAATGGAAACCATTCTAAGGAGTAGGCTGGAGGAACACCATTTTAGCAATAATTTAACAAGAAACAGTCAGCATTTATTACATTCCAACCTGGCAAACCATCTTGACTTCTTTTCATACTTCACAAATATTATATTCTTTATTTGATCTTTTAGAAAGCTTTTGAAAAAGTTGCACACAAGAGACTTCTTCATAGGCTAAAAGCCAAGATAGGACACAGGACTGGATAAGAAGTTAGTTATAAACTAGGATACAAGGAGTACCGATGAAAGGTATAATGTCAAACTGGGGCAAATGTTGAGTGAAGTATCATAGCTAAGAGGCTTGTAGGGGGTGAAATTGGTCTTCGACAGTAGCACAAAATGAGCAATAGCGAATCGCCAGCTTGTTTTACAGTAAATTTTTGACTTCAATGGAAAATGGGCTGCCGATTCACTCGCACCCAGTTTGCATTACCCCTGAAGACTAATTTCAACTCCATAGCTTCTAACCTAAATAAATGACCTGGCTGCTGAAACCAATTGCATGCTTATTGAATTTGCACTAAAATAGGCAGAGCATCAAAAGCAGAGGATGCAATTAACAATTCACGAAGCATTTACATTAGTTATATAATTGGGCAGGCACATTTGGCATACTACCAAATGCAAATCCTTGCATAGTGAACAAAAGTGTGCAACAAGAGTGTACAATAAATAGTGCAGCATTAGCATAGAAGTAATAGTTGACTCAGCTATTTCAATGTTGAGACAATGTGGCAAAGCAATTAAAAATTTAAACCGAAAGTTGGTACAATGGCCATTACAGTAGACTACAAGTCTACATCATTTATAATGCTGTATGATGCACCAATAGGATACAGGATAAAAATTATCCTAAATATAGAGGTGAACTATGAGGAAAGATTAGACAAACTTAAGCTTCAGAGTCCAGAGGGGGGAAAAGAGGGACCTTTCATCTTAAGAGGTCCTAAATGATATAGAGCCCAGAATTTTAAGTCAATGTAAGCCAGGTTAGTGAGATCAGGCGACATTAACTCAAATGTCAGGAAAGTGAATAATCTCCAAGAAATACATTTGGAGCATTTAACATGTAGTTGAATGCTAGGCTGGGAAAGTTAGAGCACTGAAGGGATGACCGCTGATGGGCTGAATGGCCTTTTTCTTGTCTTGGCTGTTTTTATATGTTCTCACAAAATAAGAATAATATTTTGTTTACATCAAATTTATTGCTACATATAAGTCGTGCATCTAACTGTTGCTCAAGATAAAGAATCACTGGATTGGGGGTAATATTCTGGCATGGGTGGAGGATTGGTTATCTAACAGGAAGCAGAGAGTTGGGATAAATGGTTCATTCTCGGACTGGCAACCAGTAGCCAGTGGTGTTCCGCAGGGGTCGGTGCTGGGTCCCCAACTCTTTACAATCTATATTAACGATTTGGAGGAGAGGACAGAGTGTAACATATCAAAGTTTGCAGATGATACAAAGATGGGAGGGAAAGTAGAGAGTGAGGAGGACATAAAAAACCTACAAGGGGATATAGACAGGCTGGGTGAGTGGGCGGAGATTTGGCAGATGCAATACAATATTGGAAAATGTGAGGTTATGCACTTTGGCAGGAAAAATCAGAGAGCAAGTTATTATCTTAATGGCGAGAAACTGGAAAGTACTGCAGTACAAAGGGATCTGGGGGTCCTAGTGCAAGAAAATCAAAAGGTTAGTATGCAGGTGCAGCAGGTGATCAAGAAGGCCAACGGAATGTTGGCTTTTATTGCTAGGGGGATAGAATATAAAACAGGGAGGTATTGCTGCAGTTATATAAGGTATTGGTGAGACCGCACCTGGAATACTGCATACAGTTTTGGTCTCCATACTTAAGAAAAGACATACTTGCTCTCGAGGCAGTACAAAGAAGGTTCACTCGGTTAATCCCAGGGATGAGGGGGCGGACATATGAGGAGAGGTTGAGTAGATTGGGACTCTACTCATTGGAGCTCAGAAGAATGAGAGGCGATCTTATTGAAACATATAAGATTGTGAAGGGGCTTGATCGGGTGGATGCGGTAAGGATGTTCCCAAGAATGGGTGAAACTAGAACGAGGGGGCATAATCTTAGAATAAGGGGCTGCTCTTTCAAAACTGAGATGAGGAGAAACTTCTTCACTCAGAGGGTAGTAGGTCTGTGGAATTTGCTGCCCCAGGAAGCTGTGGAAGCTACATCATTAAATAAATTTAAAACAGAAATAGACAGTTTCCTAGAAGTAAAGGGAATTAGGGGTTACGGGGAGTGGGCAGGAAATTGGACATGAATTTAGATTTGAGGTTAGGATCAGATCAGCCATGATCTTATTGAATGGCGGAGCAGGCTCGAGGGGCCGATTGGCCTACTCCTGCTCCTATTTCTTATGTTCTTATGTAATGTGTAATTGTCACATCTCAAAGTGTCATAAATATAAAAGAGAAAGAAAGGTAGTCATTTCATGCTGCTTTCTTCTGATCTGGAACCATAATTCTACTAGTGCCTGTTAATCTGAAAACTTTCTTGTTAGCAGTAATTAATCTCTAACTGACCTCAGAATTCATAGCAGTTAGACTTTGTGGCCTTAAAGGAATAGGTCAATTAAACACAACTGCTTTAACAGCAGAATAATACATTGTGCAAAGTATAACACTGCTGCTGTTATAAAACAGCATATCTGACTTACCACAAACTCTGTAAGCTTGCCACCAATTCTATCTCCCTTCCTCACCCATGTCTTTGTCACCTCCAGACTGGATTATTCCAATGCTCTTCTGACTGGCCTTCCATCCTCCACCCTCCATAAACTTCAGCACATTCAAAGCTCTGCTGCCCGTATCTGATCCCATCCTAAGTCCCACTCACCCATCACCCATGTGCTCAAATCACTTCCAGACCTCGCCCTCCCGATCTCTGTAACCTTGTCCAGGCCTAAAGCCCTTCGAGAACCCTACGTTCCTCCAACTCTGGCATCTTGTGGATTCCTAAATCCTGTTGCCCCACAATTGGTGGCCGTGCCTTCAGCCGTCTTGGCCCTAAGCTGTGAAATTCCCTCCCTAAAACTCTCCACCTCCCTTTAACACCCTCCTTAAAACCCACATCTTTGACCAAGCTTTTAGTCAATCCTTCTAATATCCCCTTCTCTGGCTCGGTGTCGATTTCGTCTGATTACACTCCTATGAAGCGCCTTGGAAAAATTTTTTCCACATTAAAGGTGCCATAGAAATGCAAGTAGTTGTACCATCAGCAAAATGATAACGCATCTGCTAGTATTCACAATAAGTTTAAATGACGGCTAGGTTTCATAGAAGGCAGAGATAAAGAGATGTTGCTGCTTTGATGTATATGCATTGATGTATTCTGGTCGCTATGTCCTGACATTACATCAAAGACAAGTCAGCATAGATATTAACATGTCCCCAGAAAAGGGGTATGGAAACTGCTATGCTATGTGTGCAATGATGCACGAAATAGGCAAGAGATTATAATCACTGCCTGTAGGAAATTAAGTTAAGCTATCCTGGACATCATTCAAACTAATAACCACTTTAGGCAGAGTTAAAATCAACATGCTGGTATCAGCTGAATAGATTTAGTCAAAACTGGGTCCATAATGGCTTTGGGATGTGATGTATAGCTGCCAATATTACTGTTGTGCTGGGACTAGTATCAATCTGCCCAAAAGTACAGGTCAGGGTTGACAACCCTCCAGAATTATCCTGGAGTCTCCAGGAATTAAAGATTAAACTCCTGGACAGTGCTGCGAGCAACCCGGGAGAAAAATAAACGGGAATTTTAAAAAGTGTGTGTTTTTAAAATTTTCTTTGAACACTTTTGTTTACTAGTTATAAAAATATTGCTGATGGGGTAAAAAAGGCTGTTTGATTGGGTGGGACGGGGTGGTTGGAGGTGGGAGGCCAAATGATAAAACCTCCAACCAGAGTTGGCAAACCGAGTATCGGTCCAACTGATACATTTTAGGCACTTTTAAATTTAGAAAGTTAGTGGTGATATGTGGAATCTCACACCATCAAGACACTACTTTCTAGTGTAAATCCATTTACATCTAGAGATCCATATTTTTGTGGATGCTGCAAATTGCCATCTAATTTTTTTTGGTCATATTTTTGACGGATCAACATCATCACTAAATATAAACCAGGCAGTCCCACTTATTGAAATATAAGTGAGTGTTCAACCTAATCTGTTGTTTATTCAACGAATGGTTAACGTGGAAATAAGAGGTGCGGATTTAGCGAAATCGATGCGTGGAGATGACTAGAGGAAGAGTCCAACTTAAACAAGCCCCAGTATAAAGATGGCTTTACGTTAAAACTAACAAATATTAAAAGTCTTACAATTTCACACTTACATTTTGTTACGAGATCTGAAGGGAAATTAACCCAAAAATTCAACATTACAAGGGCACGTAAAACATGGAACGTAAATACATGAAAAACGTGTCTCCGCTGAACAATCTCTAGTGAAAACCATCAAAACATTGAAAAGTTTTTCGCTCCCTTTGGAGAACTTGGTCCATGATCGAGCCACAAGTGTACAGAGGAGAACCAAACACATCTCAGTGTTGATTGGAATTTTGCTAACCCTGTGAACGACCAGCTTGCCCGAGAAATTGGTATTTTTACGATTTCTCCACATTTTTGTTTTCGAGTGTGCCCCCTAGTGGGATGTGCAATTTTAATATCCGGTGTCGAACGCACATCGATCATAAGGTTTCACAACAACTACTGAAGTCCGACTGTCACAGGACAACTTAAAAAGAGGGAGAAACGGCTGTAAAGCATCTTAATCCGTAACTCCACCCTCATAAATTTTGACAGCTTCCTTTTGTCACTCTTGAGTGTTCATACTTTTAATAATGATTCTCCATTCATTGCCCAATATCCCCAAAATATCAGTTTCCAACTAATGTATCAGAATTTCCGGACCGTTTAACCGATTTTCCTTGTGTGTGTGTGTTGGGAAGAGGGTGGGGTGTGAAATGTACCTGAATGATGCCAATCTTGATTTATTCCACAAACATAACGAAACCAGATCGAAAGACAAACTAACGCAAACCATCCCTCTGAACTCTCCTAATTAAATTAAATTGCACTCATATTTCCTGTGAACAACATATGTCACATCTGGCTGGCTTGAAATTTCAAACAATTCTACGGTTCCCCTTCGTTTTGCAACGTTTAACGAGATTGAACTTCGAGTGAGGCAATGACAAGGGAACAGGGAAAAAAACAGTTTTATAGAGTCAGCAAGGTTCTCGGTTATTTTGCCAGCCTTACCTCTAAAATCTCCACGTAACTTGCAGGGAACCATCCCCTGACCCCATCTTTTTCTCCTTCCCACCATCCACCATTCAGCACCTGTAAAACCTTGATGATCTCTCCAGCCTCGAACTTCAGCCCTTGCTGGTGTTGGTCCCCGGTAAACGCGTACAAAGTTTTGCACAGTACTCCGGCCATAGCAGATTCCTCGGCTTCTTTGAGCAGTAAAATCTCGACTGGTGAAAGGCTGAAGTCGTTTTCTGCCTTTCCCACCCCCCCCACTTTCCTCCCCTGGTCTGCCCTGTTGGATCTGATGCTACAGACGGGACTCCCTCATTGTTTGTTCCAACTCACGATATGACTCAGTGCTTAGATCATGACGAAACTGGACGGATAAGATTCACAGAGAGAGAGAGAGAAAATGTGCAGCCGTTCTGATGTTTTCTCGCTCTGTGTTTCAGCGCCCAGCTGCTTGGCTTGTGGCTGAAGACTTGCAGTTCTGGATGGTGGCGCTTTGAGGGGAAGGAAACTAACTGATAGCTCTCCCATTGTAATTAATTTGAACGTGTTTCGTGATGGGGGTCTCCGCTTGCTTTTGTTTTGAGTAAACAAGGCAAAATAAACCACACATTTACCAGGAGTAACAGTAACATTGTATAAGGTTTCATGTTTAAAACGATTCTTAAATTCTTAAAAGTTTACGGCGCATTCGGATTCCCGTGAATTTTTGGTAAATATGATCTTCATATTTGATAACGACTATAATTATTTTTGTTTCCTCAATAATCTCATTCAGACCCGACCAGGCATGTTTCTTTTCAGTAATGGTGACTTTTTTTTAAAATGCGAAATAAATCTTTTCAGTGCCTCTTACTGTAATAAACAGTTCCATTCATTTTAACTGACTTTCTTTAAAGAATGAAATTCGGGGACTCTACCTGTAGCAATACTGCTCCTGCTGTCCGATTGTAGATTTTTTTTCCTTCCTCGATTCTCATTTTTCTTCTAGCACAGTTGTAACAAGTTCTGTGCAGGAACCTTGTTTATATTCCCGGGGATTTCACGATTTTACCAGTCTCCCCGGCAATCACATGTCTGCGATCCTGTTTTCCCGTGAAGTGGCTTTGCCTATAATATACAAATGATTAGCTGTCATCAGCATCACTGGTTTATGATGACTGAATAAACAACATTTCTGTTTTTTTATTATGTGGGAATTCAAGATTTTTACCCTTGTTTTGGGATGGCATTTGTAAATTTAGTCTTTTTTCCTTTGAATTCCATTGACCTTTGTTCTGGGTGTCAGGAAATTTGCTTTTCCTTCCTCTTGCCTTTTATCTGCTATTGCTAGCAAGTCTGAAATTTTCTAAGTTACTGACACAAATCTAACCTGCCACGATGTGACTACTAACATTGTATTCAAAAGGAGCAAGGTGAGGGAGTCAGCAACACGCTCATTTGCTGGCTGTAATTCATATTCTTTCCTCTTATGTCTCTTCTCCTTAAAGTACGGATTTATTCTGGTATATAGTTCCATAGGTATTAGTGGCCATTCTTCAGGTCTGAGCCTAGATCATAATTGAGCCTTTTCCCGTTCTCCCCCGACATCCACACACACGAAAGGGGAACTCCAGTCTATTTTATAATTTTACTTGCCAAAGCAATCCAGTGCCAACTGTTCTGAATCATATGTTGCTGTAATGTGAAGAAACCCTGTTTCACAGTTTGCACCTGAAGAGCCTCATCAATTCAGTATATTCTGGATACATTCCATAGTAATGTCATAACTCAGTGTAGTCTGTCATTTTGCTACACAGTGTTTTACATAAGTTGGGTTCATAAATATGTATTTTAAATAATACATCTCATAAAATTATTTGTCAAAATGTGCACTATTATTTCATTCACAAATCGTATAGCCCTTGGTTTTCCCCTCTGGTTGTGATTACTTTCTCGATGTGTAACTCAACTGCCTCTCCACTCACACGCGTAAGCTTCTTAAAACTAGCATCAGTGGCATTTTTGGAGGTATGCAATAACAGAAGGCTTATAGAGGAGTTTTACTTTTGCTAAGAAGCATTAGTAACCACCACCATTTGTACTTGTGCATCATGTGCTCCTTATTGTACGTCAGTAGTGGAAAATAACTTCATCCCCAGCCACCAGAATGTTTCCCTTTCAGCAAATGTATGCTGACCATATGTGTTCTGTTCAACTAATGACTGACTGATGCACACTAATACGTGTTGGAGTATGGAGCCCTAAGCTCCTGTCTTCTGGTTTAAAGGAAGCTGGCATTTCTCTATTTTTCCTTTTTTCCCTTTCTACATCTCCTTTCTTGCTTGTATTTTTACCTATTATATTGACAGTGCTGGTACAGTAAGGGGTCCATTTATGCAGAGACGTGGACAATGAATGTGGAATTACAAGAGTGCTTGTACTTCGTGGAGTTTTTTCCATGTGTGCTCAAATACAACAGATTTTTCACACTTATTTACAATTTCAAACTATATGCCTACTGCCATTCACGTGATTCTACATCATTCAGGAGGTAGTAATTGGTATACATGGGTGAATGCACTTGTTGAGAAATGTAGGTATTAACTGCAAAATGCAAGTTGGAAGATCTGAATGTATATTGAATGCAATTTGTTAGCAAGTTGTGTTATTGTATTTTCTTCGAAATTAAAAGAGCTGAAACATCAGTCAGCAGTACAAGAAATCATAGAAGTTATAAAAATAGGTAAGTAAAAGATGGGCCTTGTGCCACCTACATTTTATACAGTGGTTGCTACAAAGACATACACAATGGGAGACCACTACTTGGATGTCGTCACACTAATCTTTGTAGAGCTGAAAGTTAGACTGGCAGCAGCAGCACATTTGGGATCGGCACAAGGAAAATAATGTTATGACATTAGCTGTAAAAGAGGAATTCTTGTGTTCCTTACCTTTTCTTTCTCTCTTTCTCTCTCTCTCATGCTCTTGCACTCGTGTGCTTTGTCATGGTTCTTTACTCACACTGATATTCCAGAGTGAAATCAAGCCATGCCTGTGTGCATCATGTTGAGCTATTACCTGATCCCTTCTCCTACTAAATCTGGTGACTCCAGTTCCCACCCAGGCTGTCAACTTCCATTATTGCCTATTCCACTACCTTGAAATATCTTTGCTGTAAAATGTGATGGATCACTTTTTGAGCTTATTTATTGCCCTTAATGGGAAAAATCAAGTAATAAACAGTTAAGGAAAAATATATTTTACTTGCATTAAATTAATCAGTGATATAACCACGCACACATGCACAAAACAAAATGAACCATCACATTGGGGCATAAGTAATGTTATCTTACCTCATGATTTTTCTGTGTTTCAAGAATGTGTGAAAGAGAAGCAAAGCAAGGAGTTGGGAAGAGTGAGAGAGAGGTAAAAGAGGATGGGGATAGGTACTGTAGCTGCTAAGTATCATAATAGGATACAAGAACAAACCTGAGCAGCCTGGAGAAAAAAAATACAAGAGCAAAACTTATCAATAAAAGCAAAAGCAGAACCAATGAAATCTCTTTTAAAAGTTTCGAACTTTTTCTGAGGTAATTTTGCTTAAAAAACATAATTTAAGTAACTCTAATTCAAGAATATTTAACAAATACAACATGCTACACGTGTGACAAATGGAACTTAACATTTTGCAATTTGGCATTCTTTATCTTTTGTTTATATTTTCTAATGTATTCTAAATGGTTAAAGCAGTTGCAGTTCTATTATTTAAGAGATAATTCAAAGCATGTTTAATATAAGCGGTAAGTTCTGGAAGGACTGTACCATTATTCAAGTTTGCAAGGAGGTTATGAATAAAAGTCCTAAATGTTCATTTAGACAGAAGCTTTTAGTAACATCAAGTACTGTTGCAGAGATATTTGGTAAAGGAAGATGCAGATTAGTTCAGTATTTTCCTAAGGGATTTTTTGGCCCTCACTGTGAACAGGTAGGAAAAATTGTCGAGTTGATAGCCTAAGTCAAAAGTTGACCCATCTCATGTCAGATATACAGAAATGTATTTATTTAGTGTGATATATGAAGAGAAGGTTATAACTATCAGGAAAAATTGAATAGGCTGGGGCTCATTTCTCTAGAAAAGGAAGGCTGAGGGGTGACCTAAGAGAGGTCTTTAAAATTATGAAGGGGTTTCATAGGATAGATGTAGAGAAGATATTTCCACTTATGGGGAGTCCAAAACTAGGGGCCATAAATATAAGGAGATAGAGATTCCGCTTTGGACGCAATTGGCAAGTTGGGCACAAATTGCACTTGAAATTGCACTGGTTAGGTTACAGTTCAAGGTTCCGCTAAAATGTATTTGCATAATCAAAAATGTATTTGCATAATCACAAATGTATTTGCATAATCACAAATGTATTTGCATAATCACAAACATAATCCATGAACCAGCGCAATCGCTCAGTGTAATAGAATGTAATCGTTCATTTTTTTTCTTTGCATTAAAAATATTTATTGATGTATTGATGTGGTAACCTGGTTCAGGTTTATTAGTACAGCTGAAAATGGGTTTACCAGAAAAATAATCTTTTTTAATAAGCGTGTCTAGTCCCTACCTATGAGTAAACTGATTTTAAATCACTGAAAATGACTTTAAAAAACTATACTGAACCATTTACTACTTTCATCAGTGTACACTAGTCCATTTCTTAGTAAATTAAATTTTTTTGATATGTAAATATGTTAAAACGTGCCTACTTGTGCCTGTACACCTAAGAAAACTAACTTAAATTGAAGACCTTCCTCGAACGGCCGCAAATGGGTATAATTGGCAGAAATTCACCATCCTTGTTATTTCGATCCGAGGATGCACAGAAGGATATGCTGATAGGGTTAGATAAAGTATGGTGGGTGGAAGCTCGTGTGAAGCATAAACACCGGCACAGACAAGTTGGGCCGAATGGCCTGTTTCTGTGCTGTAAATTCTATGTAATTCTATGGGCTAGAAATTGGGCCGTGTAGCGCCCGTTGTTTCAGTACTACACGTCCTCCCAAAGTTCCAATAGAGCTCCTCCAGCTGACAGTCCTTGCTGCGCATGCGCAGACCGCCCGACGCGCAGCTCAGCAGCGGGGAACCCGGAAGACCAGGTTAGTGGCTCCAATTAGGCTGCGATCGCGCGCGGGGCAGACTGATTTCACCGGGCGCGTTACCCACGCGCCCAATCGCCGCCCCCCCCCACCGTTCCGAAATGGTGTCTGGAATGCACGCAAATGCTTCTAGCATGACGAGCACCTGACGCCATCTTGCTAAAGGGTTTTGTGCACGCGCAGATAACGAACGCCAGCAGCAAGTAAAGTAGGAAGAATATGAATTAGATCATTGTGCAACGCTGATTTAAAGTGATAGACACCATTTTGGGACTTAACGTTCCACTCAACACATTGGGCTCGATATTAGGAGGGCGGTGGGTTCGCGGCGGGGGTGGTGGGGGGGCGATTGGGCGCGTGGGTAACGCGCCCGGTGAAATCAGTCTGCCCCGCGCGCGATCGCAGCCTAATTGGAGCTACTTACCTGGTCTTCCGGGTTCCCCGCTGCTGATCTGCGCGGCGGGCGGGCTGCGCATGCGCAGCAAGGACTGTCAGCTGGAGGAGCTCTATTTAAAGGGGCAGTCCTCCACTGACTGATGCTGCAACAAATAGGAAAAATTACAGCATGGAGCAGCCCAGGGGGAAGGCTGCTCCCAGGTTTAATGATGCCTCACTCCAGCTCTTATTGGATGGGGTGAGGAGAGGGGGAGGACAGAGATCGTCCCCCCGGCGGGCGGGAGGAAGCGGCCTGCCTCTGCCACCAAGAAGGCCTGGCTCAAGGTGGCAGAGCAGGTCACCTGCACCACCAACATACCGCCCACCTGCATACAGTGCAGGAGGCGCTGCAATGACCTAAGTAAGTCAGCCAAAGTGAGTACACATAGTCATTCCCCTACACTCCGTCTGCCACATCACCGGCCCCACCCCACACCTCCTTCTGTACTGCCAACAATACTCTGTCACATCACCCCTCACACCCACTCAAACCTCATCCTCATCTTACCTGCACTTACTCACCTCGCCAGTACTCACCCCGCCACTACCACTCAACCCAATCCTCATACAATCTCATGGCTCTATCCCATACTCGCCCTCTCGTGCATCTCTCTCACGGCCAGCCTCACTCAACCTGCCACTACCTGTGCTGCAGCCACAGGGCATGCATCACATATGTACAGTAGGCAGCATAAGGCAAACGTGTTGTGAGCATGAAGGGGATGCACAAGGGTGTTTGAGGGTTTGTCATGGTTTTTACTTATATTGAATTTCTGACCAACTCACATCACATATTATATTGGCACCACTACTGCCACGTCTTTGCGAATCTTGTCTGGTTTGTGCAATAATGCCCTTTCCTGAGGATCACAATGAAGACCCACACCTGATGCCACCCATCGTGTCACTGCAGGGTGGGTGTAGGTGTATTTGCAGGACTCTTTTGTGCAGATGACTGAGAGACGTCGGCGATGTCCCCGGTTGCACCCTGGAAGGAAGCGGAGGAGAAGTTGTTGAGGGCAGTGGTGACTTTGTCAGCGACAGGTAAGAAGATGGTGCTCGGGCCAACCGGGAGTAGCTCGGCATGAAGGAGGCTGCAGATGTCCACGACTACATGTCGAGTGACTCTGAGCCTCCGTGTGCACTGCTGCTCAGAGAGGCCCAGGAAGCTGAGCCTCGTCTGTGAACCCTGTAGCGAGGGTAGTGCCCTCTGCGACGCATCTCTCTCTTTGCCTGCCCTCCCTCCTGCTGTGCAGGTGGATGTGTCACAGCACTGTGTTGTGGAGCTCCACGTGTCAGAGGTGGACGGCGTGGCCGGCGAGGCTGGTGATGCTGTTCGCCCTCCAAGGAGGTCGTGACTGCAGCTATGGCGGCCCCCATCCGGAAGATGTACATCTGAGGGGGTCCGCAAGGCAGGTACATATCTCTGGACCCCGGAGTAAGTGTGCAAGTTGGTGACTTTGATTGTTAGGAGGAGGGTGGTGGAGGCCAAACTTTGTCCAAAGTGACAGAGTGGCCTCCTGCAATGAGTGAGGGTCTCCCCCACCACCTGTCAAATGGACCTTTGCAGCTGCCACAGGCTGATGGCTGCAACACGTCCATTTGAACTGGGAGTGTTTCCCCCAGTACGGGAAACAGTCCCAGTTGTTTGTAAAATCCCACCCCTCCTGAAATATCTCCTTAATCAGGTCTGTTAACGACCTGAAATACCTGAATAAATACTGTTAAGTGGCACCCCGCCGGCTTTAACTGCCTGCGCGAGTCCCACGTGTGGGGGCTGCGCGCGCACGTCAGTGCGTCTGTGGGGAACTCGGAAGTGGGCGGGTTGGAGCCGGGCTCCCGACCCGCTCCGGGATTCCCCAATTTTCGGAGCCCCCCCCGCCAGGAACGCACCCGATAGCGGGTGCTAAAATCGACCCCATTGTCTTAACCACTAACACCTGAATGTATCTTAGACGACCTGGAGGACCTCCCACCAGTGCTATTTAAAGGGACCATGCAGGATTTACAGGTTAGTTGATGGATTATTGCTTCTGGCTGCTGATGCATTTGCACCTGTTTTTGGAGGTCTCCTATACTTAAATACTAGGACGAGGGGACATAGCCTAAAAATTAGAGCCAGGACTTGCAGGACTGAAGTTAGGAAATGCTTCTACATGCAAAGGGTGGGAGAAACTTGGAACGCTCTTCTGCAAACGGCAGTTGATGTTAGCTCAATTGTTAATGTTAAACCTGAGATTGATAGATTTCTGTGAGCCAAGGGTATTAAGGGATATGGGGCCAAGGAGGGTATATGGAGTTAGGTCACAGATCAACCATTATCTCTTTGAATGGCAGAAGAGGCTTGAGGGGCTAAATGCCTCTGCCACTTGCTGCCTCCTGATATGTGCCTCCTTCTCCTGCAAAAAAGCGAGAAGTGTGTCGGTGAGTGTCCTGCAGGATATCTGGATGATGCGCCTGTCTTGGTTGACTAGCTGCCAGTGTATGTGACCTGTTAGTTGTGGTGCAGCTTGCAACAGTGGTAATGTGTGAGGGCGAAAGGAAGCATCTGATTGGAAGTGTTGAGTACTGATTGAAAGTGTTTGTTGGTAGGTGGGTGATGGGGGGGTGGTGTAGTGCGTGGAGCGGTGGATGCGGATAATGGTGCAGTTGGTAGGGGATGCCACTTGACAGTTGACCTCACTCACCTTGAGCACTCGTGTCAAAGCACTGAACTTCTTCCTGCATTGCATTCATGTTCACGGTGCTATGCACTGGGCATTGACTGTGTCCTCTACTGCCTCCCACTGCCTCCTAGGCATATCTCTGGAGGGCCTCTTGCCCCCTCCCCAACCCCCGGCAGATACAAGACGCCCTTCCTTCTGTTCACCTCTTGCGCCAAGGCCTCTAGTGCATCAGCAGAGAACCTTGGCGCACGCACTCGCGCAGGCCTGGTACAAACTCAAATCAGCAGATTGGTGAGGTGTGGCATGCAGATTGGAGGACTTGGGATTTAGTAGTGCGCAACCTTTATTCAATTTTTTAACGTAACTCGACAGTTGGTAAACATATGGGGCTCGATTTTAGGGTCGGGTTACCTGCGGGTTTCCAGCGGGGGGGCCCCGAAAATCCCGATCTCCGATCACGTGACCGGATTCAGACGAAATCCCGGCCACTTCCGGGTACCGCGCTGACGTGCGGGGCTGCGCGCGCAAGCCCCGCTGGTGGGAATCCCGCAGGCAATTAAAGCCAGCGGGGTTCCACTTGAGAGTACTTACCTTGCTCGTTGTGGTCAGTTAATGAGCTGAAGCAGCTGTCAAAAGAGGAAGTGTGGGATTTTACGGTCAAAGCAGTCAGTTTCCCACACTGGGGGAAACAGGACCCTTCAAACCAGGCGTGTTGCAGCCAGCAGCCTGTGCCAGGTGCCAAGGTGCGCTCCACGGGGGAGCGCCCTCACCCACGCAGGAGGCCACCGCGTCACATAGGGCAACCCCTGCCCTCCACCAACCCCCGCCAAGCCAGAGGACAGACCGACACGAAACCGCAGCCCCAGTCCGAGGACCCACCCACCTACCCTGCACAACCCCTCACACCAACACCTGCCAGATGGGTGGTGCGTTGACATCGTCGGAGGACGAACAGGATGACCAGCCCCAGCAGCCTCACAGTCCACGCCGTCCGCCTCGGAGAGGTGGGGCCCCCCAACACGGTGCTGCGGCACACCCACCTGCACAGCAGGAGGGAGGGCAACCGCAGAGAGAGATGCGTCGCAGGAGGCACTACCCTCCGCACAGGGTGTACAGAGCGAGGCTCAGCTTCATGGACCTCTCCGAGGAGCAGTGCATACGGAGGCTCAGAGTCAATCGCCAGGTAGTCGCCGACATCTGCAGCCTCCTTAACGACGAGCTGCTCCCTGATGGACCAAGCAGCATCTTCTTACCTGTCGCCGTCAAAGTCACCACTGCCCTCAACTTCTTCGCATCCGGTTCCTTCCAGGGTGCCACCGGGGACATCACCGGGGTCTGTCAGTCCTCTGCACACAAGTGCATAAGGCAGGTCACCGATGGGTTGTTCCGCAGGGCCTCCCACTACATCAACTTCGCCATGGACGAGCGCAGCCAGATGGAGAGGGCGGTTGGATTCCATGCCATGGCCGGCTTCCCACGGGTGCAGGGTGTAATCGACTGCACCCACATCGCAATACGGGCACCTCCGCATGAGCCAGGGCTGTTCATCAACAGGAAGGGGTATCACTCCATGAACGCCCAGCTCATCTGTGACCACCGCCAGAGATTCCTACACGTGTGCGCCAGATACCCCGGCAGCTGCCACGATGCCTTCGTCCTCAGGGAGTCCGCCGTCCCGCCCATCCTGCAGGCACCCAACGCCGGCAACGGCTGGCTCCTCGGCGACAAGGGGTATCCCCTCCACACGTGGCTCATGACACCTCTGAGGAACCCCATCACCGAGCCGGAGCGTCGGTACAATGACAGCCACACTGCTACCAGGTCTACAATTGAGCAGACCATAGGGCTTCTCAAGATGCGCTTCAGGTGCCTTGATCGTTCTGGGGGAGCGCTCCAATACACACCATTCAGAGTGGGACGAATCATAGTTGTCTGCTGTGCCCTGCACAACATGGCCCAACAGAGAGGGGTGCCGCTGGAGGAGGCCCCATCCACACCCGCCACCCACATTGAGGAAGGCGAGGGCGAGGAGGAGGAGGAGGAGGAGGAGGCGGAGGCGGAGGAGGAGGAGGAGGACGCGCCCGAGGATGTTGGACGACCCATGCGCCGAGCCGCGACTCACCGGGATGGTCGCCGGGCCAGGGACGCACTCATACGTCAACGGTTCTCCTAGAGTCAGACACTGCGAGGCGCTCGCATCTCCTCACCTGCACATGCGAGCGGCCATACCAGCCCCCTCCACTGAAGAGTGCTGCCAGTAATCCTGCACCCACAGCAGTGTGCCCAATGGGTGGCAGCAGGTGTTCGCCGTCATGATGGCCTCCACGGAACGCAACTACTGCACAAGCCGCGGAAGAATGGACGAGAGGTGGCAGGAGTGGTGAGAATAGACTATTTAATATGTGGAATGTGACATCATTTAAGAAACAAAGTACAAAATAATAAACACCCTGGTGTATTCCCTTTGTGATTATAAGGCCTTTGGAATTCTTCTCCGGGAACCCCTACGTGGTGCTACCCCTGTGGCTCCAGCAGAGGTAGTGGCAGGTTGCTCGTCTTCTTGCCTTGACCGGGTAGATGCTTTTGGCGGACGGCCCCTGGGTTTCGGTGCCCGTGAGGGCACCTCCACAGACTGCTCCTCCTGCACCGGGGCAGGGGCAGACTCGGCCACCTGGAGAGGAGGCACCATTGCGGGTGCTGGTTGAGAGGTGGGCGACGGGTGGGACGTGGGGACGCCTTGAGAGGCGTCCCCGCTTCCATGTCCCCGGTCACCATCATCCCTCTCTTGGCCTCGGCCCACATCACCCCTTCCACCCTGCTGGACGGCAGTTTGGATGGCATGTGTGAGGCCTTGCAAGGCCACCCCTAGTGTATCCCTCAGCCTGTTGGTGGCGTCGGAATGTTGCTCACCCTGAATCCGTACAGACGTTGTGAGGGCCTGCAAGGACTCGAAGTGGAGCTGTGCGTGACGCTCGAGGGAGGCCAGCCTGTCCTCCACCGCAGACAGTCCCGCACCTACCTGCGACACTGTGTCGTCGGTACCCTCCTGTGCCTGCGCCACCAATGCCCACATGCAGGAGGTGGACTCCTCCATCGCCTGCGCTATTGTGGACAATGCGCGCGGCACCTCTGCCAGCACCTCAGCAATTAGCTGGTGGCCCTCGACGACTCTCCTTTTCTCTGGTGGCCCCCTGGGTTCAGCATCTGGGTCCGGCTGAGCAGAGCCTGGAGATGAGTGCTCCCTCCGTCGCGGACCCTCCGCGGCTGCCCCTGCCACCAGGGTCTGCTCATGCTCACTCGTGCGCAGTGACTCACCAAGTGCTACCCCAACTAGTTGGCGAGGGGGACCCACCGAGGTGCGTGTCTCTGCGCTGGTGGATGGTTGGCTCTGATGTGACGATGCACCCTCAGAGACCGCCATGTCCTCTGAGGAATCGCCCTCCATGCTCGCTTGATCCAAAGACGCACCTGCAAGAGAACAGAGGGCACTTTGAGGCATGTGGACCAACTTGACAGTGCGCCTGATGGCAGGTGATGATACGGTCACTCGCGATCATGGGTGTTGAGTGTCAGCTTTCCCTTACCGCCCATTTCGGCAGCGACACACTCGCCATCGGCCACCGACAGGCAATGTCGCGTGCGGGCGAGGTCGAGCGCCTCCACCTCTGCGTCGGTGAGCTCCACCACTTGCGGCGGCCCACCTCCGGTGCGTGCCCTTTCGCGGTTGTTCTTGCTCCTCTTCTCCTGTGAAGGCAAAACACAGATGTGTGAGTGTGTGCGTCTTGCATCGTGAGACGCATCGAGCATCGGTGTGGTTGGGTTGAGCGTGGCGCGGAACGGATGGGAGGAAGTGTGGGCCACGTGCCCATCCCATTGCATGGGGATTGGGGTGTGTGGTAGTGTTCGGGTGGGGTCAGGGACGGTGGGTACTTGCGTGCACGGCGAGGATGGTGAATGAGTGGCTGTGAGGATTGCTGATGGAGCGCAGTGGTGGCTGTGCAGGAGGGGGTTGTGATCTGCTTGGCGTGATGGTGGGGACGGGATGTGGGAGGGTGCGTTGGTGTACTCACCTTGCCAGACCTAGTCAGGTCATTGAAGCGCTTGCGGCACTGCTCCCAAGTCCTTGGGGTGTTGCCCCTGCTGCTCACCTCCGCCGCCACCTCTGCCCATGCCTTCCTGGTTGCGGCGGCAGGGAACTTGCGCCCATCCTCAGGGAAGAGTGTTTCCCTCCTCCTCCTCACGCCCTCCAGCATCAGCTGCAGTGCCAGATCTGAAAAACGGGGCGCAGCCTTTCCCCTTGGTTGAGCCATTCTCCCAGACCTCTTGCTTGCAGCAGGAGGGGCTTTGGGAGACTGCCCCTTTAACTGGAGCTCCTACATCGCGTCGACGGTACTGCGCATGCGCAGCCGGCCGGCACGCAGCTGGGGAGCGCAGAACCCGGAAGCAGGCCTTAATGGGTCCAATTATCCCGCGATCGCGTGGGGGACGCGAACAATTACCCGTCCGCGTTTTCGACGCTCCCGGAGGACCACCCGCTGGGAACCCGCAGGCCTGCTAAATTCGAGCCCATGGACGGGACCTGCATCTGTGTTTTACATGTGCGATGTCTGATCTCTGTTCAGACTCCGTGCAGGCCTATATCTTATTTTTTGCAAATAAGAGGTGCAGGCCGCCTTTAAGAGGTGCGAGCAAATCCCGCAATATTTCGACCTTCCCTGCTAGTGAGAAGTGCGAACCTGCTGCAAGCATTGTGGCTGGGCCTGATAGCTGTACTTCGATGCGCTAAGTGACCAGGCAGCACGAATGTCTCGTGCTGCCTGCATCGGAACCATCGGGGGCGGGTTAATCATGCACCACATCGCCGCACTCGGATTTGGGCCTAATCCAATTTACCCCCTTATGTAACAACATTCTCTGAGGAGATCTCTTACAAACTTCTTTCCAAATAATAATCACATATCAAAAGGGAGTTTAGAAAAAAGAGGATTCTCTCATGTGTCCTGGAAACATGAGTTTCTTTCATGTGCGGGATGCCTCCAGTTGCTCGAGCTCAAGCTGAGGGTTTCTAAGCTTGAGGGGCGGCTGGAGTCAGTGCAGAGTATAAGGGAGGCTGAAGGTTTCCAGGATCGCACATTCCAGGAGGTGGTCACCTCAGGAGGAGTTCAGGATAGCAAGTGGGTGGGCATCTGAAAGGGTAGGAAAAGGCAGGCAATGCAGGAATCTTGTGGGCGTGTGGCACTCTCAAACCGGTATTCAGCATTGAATATCTGTGAGGGTGATGACACCTCGAAGGAGTGCAGTCCTGAGCATGGCACCATGGGGCAAAGGACTGCACAGGGGGGCACAGTGAAGTGTAGAAATGCAGTAGTCGTAGGGGATTTGATAGTCAGTGTTTCTGTCACTGCCGACGTGAGTCCCGCATGGTGTGTTGCCGCCCTGGTGCCAGGGTAAAGGACATCACGGAGAGGGTGCAGAACATTCTGCGGGTGGAAGGGGAACAGCCAGTAGTTGTGGCCTATGTGGGTACCAATGACAGAGTTCAGTGGAATTGTTAAGTTAACTTCTTGCAATGCACCGGCTATTACAACAGCTATCAAAGACTTCTACACTCTGAATCAGCTGGACATGATGAAAATAGTAATGTTCACTTCAGATGGTACTTCTGTCATGCTGGGAAAAAACACATGGCTTAAGCAGTCCATTCCACATTTAGTAGAGCAACACTGTGTGGCCCATCGAGAAGATTTGGGAATAGTTGATGCCTGGAACAAAGTACCAATGATAAAGGAAATAGAGACATTGCTGAGAACCAGATATACAGTCTTCTTCAGATCTTCAGTTCGAAAAGGACAATTTGAGGAAATTGCATATGTCACAGAATGTGAAGCTGTGTCTTTTCGACCTCTAAATGAAGTGAGGTGACCATCGAGACATTTTGCTGTTGGTGCTCTGATGTGCAATTACAATGCTCTTCTTCAATACTTTGAGCATGAAAAAACAGAGAACAATGACCCAGTTGCCAAGTATTGCCTGAAGAAGCTCTCAGACTCTAATTACCGTATCACCATAGCGGCATTGAATGATATTTTGTTTGAGCTAGCAGAATTGTGCAAATGCTTTCAGAAGAGCTGTTTAACAACAATCGAAGCTGTACAGTTAATGAGGGCCAAGATCCTCCAGAGGACATATCTCGGCAAGACAATCTTCTGATGCAACACTGTGAAAAATCGAATTGCATCATGCACAAGAGATGAACCATTCAAGGGAGATTCCATTCTGAGATTCGTATCCCTACTATGTGACCATCTGGAAAAAAAGTTCCCAGAAAATGAACTCAATGAATGGTCGGCTTTCGATTTTGCTTCACTTGCACTACAACAAATCAGCTATGAATTTGGTGCTGAGAATATTGAAAAGCTGGTTGACAAATACAGACAAATGCTGATCCTTGGTCAAGTAAGGACTTCTGGGCAAAACATCATGGATGAGAAGGAGCTCATTGTGAGCCAATACAATGACTACAAGTATTTAATTGCAGAGAAGATTGAAACAAAGTCATTGAAAAACATTTCAGGACATGGTGACTTTGACTCTACAAAATGCAGAATGGTACAATGTGGTTTCACAACTAGTGGATATATGTGCAACCTTTCAAGCTTCAAGTGCTGATTGTGAGCATGGCTTCAGCCTCACGAATAATATAAAAACAAAATCACGAAATGGTTTGAAAGAAAATCATCTTGATATGCTTATGGGGATCAAATCTCATCTGTCAAGTGGTAGCGAAGTAAACTTGGACAAAATATATAAACACTGGAAGACAGGGAAAGACAGAAGAGAAAAACATCCAAACCAGAGACAGTCACCCTCTTCTCCATCAACTGGCCTGTCATCTACAGACTCTAAAGGGGGGTGATTTTAAACCCCAAGAACGGGTGGGTTGGGGACGGGTGGGAGTTGGAAATAGTTGTTTTTTGGGTCGCGACCGCAACCCAGCTTTATTTCTGGGTTTAACGTCGGCGCGTAAAAGTACAGACTTCCCACTGGGAATACCAAGTCCAAAAATTTTGCGGTTGCGACCCAAAAAAACAACTGTTTTCAACTCCCACTCGCCCCAACCCACCCGTTCTTGGGGTTTAAAATCACCCCCGAGTCTCAATCAGGATGTCCCCATTCCTCTGGTGACAGTGTTGACTTCTGAGATTTCTATAACCAATTTTGTTTAATTAAAAATCCTTGTCAGCTCGCCATGTTACAATTATCCATTATTTTGTACATTTGTTCTGTTTTTGTATACCGTGAATAATGTTTTCTATAAAGATCTCCTATTCACAGTTGTGATTTTTTTTACGGTAGCGCACATACCCTTTATTCATTCCGCACATGGCCGAAAAAGAGAGAGAACATTGGAAGGGAGAGAGGCAGATCATACACTTTTACACTTTTTATGTTATCAATTGATATTTCTGTCAAACTTTCAAAAATATTTTTGCAGATACTTGAAGATTACAATTTTTTTCAATCCTCTCCTGAAAGCACTGAATCATGCTGGGGTATTCATGGTCTTTATAATTGTAAACAATTTTACAACACCAAGTTATAGTCCAACAATTTTATTTTTAATCCCACAAACTTTCGGAGGCTTCTTCTTTCCTCAGGTGAACGGTGTGGAAATAACATTTTCGAATCCTTCGCATTTTAAAATCACAGAACAATGCCTGGTGATTACTGCCCGTTGCCAAGGCAATCACAGTGAGCAGACAGAAAGGTGTCACCTAAAAAGGCCACCGAATATACAAACCCCCAAAAACAAAAAAATTGTTTACAATTGTCAACCCCAGTCCATCACCGGCATCTCCACATCATGGTCTTTATAGGCACTGATTGGCCTTTGGTACCTGGCCAAAGTGGCCATTCTTTATGTATGAATCTGATCAATCAATATCAGCAGGCAATTTGATTTTAAGGGGTATCACAGTCAAGCATAATTCTGTTTACATACAAAGAAATATCACTGGGTAGAAATCAGGAGTGGACACCCTGGCTAATTATCCCCTTTCCAGTCCAACGCTGCTAAGGCTGATTGTTGCATCCCAACTTCTGTCTTAATTGAAATCAACTAATGTTGTTCAGGGTGGGGTTGATTCTGGGACCCACCTGAAAAATAAGTTTCAAAAGTGTTTAGGTGGTCCCAGGCAGCCAAACCTTTAAATTTGACTTTACAACAGGTAGGGATTAACTTAAACTTAGTACAAAGCCCAAGTGGTATGAAACAAATACAGAAAAATGCTGGAAACACTCAGCAGGTCATGCAGCATCAGTGGAGAGAACAGATGAGTTAATGTTTTGGGTGTGGGCCGTTCATCAAAACTGTAGAATGTTGCAGATTAACAGAATTTAAAAAGAAATAGAACAAAGGGAAAGGAAAACATACACACAAAGAAATAAAATGACCAGTAGAGTGCTTAAGTCGCAAACAGGAGATGATTAAATGGCAGAAGTGATATCAGCACGAGACGATAGAGATCACTTCCTGTCGATGCAGCTTTTGGCTTTAATGTACTTAGGAGCCAGAGCAGCTCCATTTTCACATCGATGAAGATTGTGGTGCAGGCATCTCTAGCTGCCAAAGTAAAAAGTGCATGCTACCCATCATCTCGCAAAGGCAGAGTTTAAGTAAACGATATTGAAAAGCAGTGCTATCTGAAGCAAGTCAAGCTGCTATTAAAATAAACTGGTTCAGAGCACATGGGCAATGGGGCAGACCTTTCCCTGTAGCAGGCCCTGTTGAAAGTATACAATAGATCAACATGCCAATGTCCACAAACAAAACTGGTTGCCTACGCATGTGTAAGATAGTAATGAATTCTAAATCCCATTAGTATAGAAGAAATATATTATCCGAGTTTCCACTATTCACTCTGTTTATGTTAATAGGTATCAGACCAGTTTTTACCTTGTACGTGTAGGATCTAGAATCTACCATTCATGTCTAAAGTTTATAAGATCCCCAAGTCTGTGAACTGTTTAATATACCCAAAATACAAAATATTTTAATAGTTGTGCATCAAGCAAATTGACACAGAATTATTGTCTAAGCTTGAGCATAATGCATTAACTTTTTCATACTATAGCCAAAAAACAACAGATAATACTTTAATTGACAACTATGCGTTTACAAAATTAATATCATCATAAGATTAAGCATTGAGAATTATAATAAGTAATTAAATACATATTATTAATTGACAGTCTCAATCATTGCAGACTGAAATGTATTTTAAATGATTGCAGTATCTCGAGATGCTTCTGGGTTCTCTTGATTACAATATAACAGTTATGTTTAATGTTTGAGATTAGTGTATGGCTCAGCAAGGTTATTCTCATGCTTTGGCATTTTTTAACCATTTTTCCACAGAAAACTTTTGGAAAAAGATTCACTTTTTAATGTTGCATTTTAAAGCATATTATATTCATGCAAGTTAAATAACCAGCTCTGAGATGATATCTAATGAGTTAGCTTTAATGTTGTTTTCCCATAGGCTGTAAATAATAAGCAATTCATTAGCTTGTTTTATAATCAATAAATGTCTCACACCCATTGTGTTGGACAGTCAATGGTCCCGGGCACTCAGCAGGGGGTCTGACAGGTCTTCCCTTTCTAGCTGTGAAGAGCAACAGATAAAACACAGAATCAAAAGCGAAGTACTACAGATGTTGGAAATCTGAAATATAAACAGAAAATGCTGGAGAAGCTCAGCAAGTTAGGCAGCATGCGTGGAGAAAGAAACAGAGTTAACATTTCAGGTCGAAGACCTTTCATCAGAACACAGAAACACAGGCACAGCAGTCAGTTAGGTTTTTGAAACAGAATGCTGCAAGGCAGTCAGGCGGAAAAGGGCTCCTGATTGACTAATTACACCAAACCACATGGTGTAAAATCCGGACTTAGATTTAAGAGTGGAAAATGCAACATAGGATGGGACATTGTGACATGGGACACGAGTTGTTCAGGAATACAGCATGAAGATGGGAAATAAGTTAAGGGAGCACAGCATGAGATGAGATATCACAAGATAATTACAATGAGGAAGGCCATTTGACCCATCTTAGTTCATTCATTCATAAAAACACTGCAAGGAAAATTGGGAGAGATGTATAACTGGCGGCTGATCCGATATCACTCAGTTTACACTATCACCAAAAATTAAAATGACTCTCTTCAGTTCTAATTATTTCTTAAATGATTCCGGGTTTTTACCATCATTACTCAATCTGGAAGTCCATTCCATATGTTGATCATTCTTTGTGTGAATAAGAACTCCCTGAATTTCCCTTTTACTAATTTGAACCAAATAATTCCTTGTCCTACTCCGACAATTTAATTTAAAATAACATTCCAGATTTACCTATTCCATTCCCTTGACCATCTTATATATCTCAATAAGATCATCACTCAGATGCCTCTTTTTCAGGCTGAAAAGATCAAGCCTCTCCAGTCTTCCTTCAAACACAGACTTCTGGCACTAGAGATCAACTTTGTGGCACTTTTTTGCACTGATTCCAATGTCTGAATATCTTCCTTGTTTCTTGATGACCAGAAATAAACGCAACACCCAACGTGTGGTTTGACCACAACTTCCTTTGACATATATTCTACTGTTTTGGCTATGTAGTTCAATATTCTATTGGCCTTTTGATTGTTATTCTGCATTGGTTGGACATGTTGAGTGTTGAGTCTACTAAGACTCCCTGGTCTCTTTCGGTTTCATCTTTAGCTATTTCAACACCATTCATAGAGAGTGTGTGTCTTCCAATATGCAGACCCTTACACTTGTCTGCAATAAATTGCACCTGCCCGCTTACAAATTTTGTTCAACTTATTCTCAAATTTCTGGGTTGCCTACTCCAATTTCATTATTTTGTATCATTTGCAAATTTGATGAATTTGCATTGAATTTCAGAATCCAAGTCATTGATATAAATTAGAAATAGTAGTTGTCCCAACACTGAGACTTGGAGCACCCCACTCAGTACTCCCACATCCTGATATAATTTTAACAAGTATCCATTGCTTTCTATGCTTCAGCCAATTTATTACCTATTCTCAAGATTTAGCCTGAATCCCCACAGCTTTCAGTTTAACTAATAGTTTTTTTGTGTAGAATTATGTCAAAAGCCTTTGGAAATCTAGATGCACCATCTCATAACATTTTCCATGGTCCAATAAGGTTGTCACTTCTTTAAAGAGCTCTGGGAGGTTGCTCATGCAGAATTTTCCCCTTCTGAATCTATATTTATTGCTGTTTATTAGGTTATTATTGAATAGATAATCCACAAGTTTACCGCTTATAATTTATTCCATTATTTTACATGGAATTCAGGTAAGATTAATGGGTCCATAGTTACCTGTGTTTGTGTTGTCATCATTTTTGAATATGGGCCCCACATTACCCTATTTCCAATCTACTGGTATCTTCTCAGTGTCCAGTGACTCCCTCATAATTATTGTCAATGCTTTACAAATCTCCTCCATCGTCTTTCTCAGGCCTCGAAAATAAATACCATCTATCCATGGGGTTTTATTCATTTTAAGCCCTGTAAGCCTGTCTAGGACTTCCATTTCATTTATTGATTTTACTTAAGCTATCCTTGTTTGGGTGGCATGCTGCTCATGTCTTTCTTTGCGAATAGTTAGAAGAAGTAATCATTTAGGATACTTAATATTTTGTGCTCATCCTCAATTGATTATTCAGGATACCATATGTGATGGAAAGCAATATCCAGGGAGACCCAGTATGAGATCAATGATGGCCTGTCAAATAGGCGATTGCTAAGAACATAGGAAGGAACATAGGAACAGGAGTAGGCCATTCAGCCCCAGTGAATTCGGGGTGCTCCACATGCGATTGCAGCCTAATTGAAGGCACTTACCTTGGCTTCCGGATTTCGCGCTGGAAAGCTGCGCAGCGGGCGGACTGCACAGCCGCATCGTAGTCTGTCAGCTGGAGGAGCCCTATTTAAAGGGGCAGTCCTCCACTGACTGATGCTGCAGAAAGGAGCCAAAATTACAGCATGGAGCAGCCCAAGGGGAAGGCTGCTCCCAAGTTTAATGATGCCTCACTCCAGATCTTATTGGGTGGGGTGAGGAGGAGGAGGACAGAGATCTTCTTCCCGGCGAACAGGTGGAAGTGGCCTGCCTCTGCCACCACGAAGGCCTGGCTCGAGGTGGCAGAGGAGATCACCTGCACCACCAAAATATCACGCACCTGCATACAGTGCAGGAGGCACTTCAATGACCTAAGTAGGTCAGCCGAAGTGAGTACACTTACTCATTCCCCTACACTCCGTCTGCTACATCACCGCCCCCACCCCACACCTCCTTCTGCACTGCCAACACTACTCTGTCACATCACTCCTTACACCCACTCAAAGCTCATCCTCATCTTACCTGCACTTACTCACCTCGCCAGTACTCATGCCACCACTACCACTCAACCCAATCCTTATACAATCTCATGGCTGTATCTCATACTCACCCTCTCATGCATCTCTTTCACGGTCAGCCTCACCCAACCTGCCACTACCTGTGCTGCAGCCACAGGGCATGCATCACATATATGTAGTAGGAAGCGTAAGGCAAACGTGTTGTGAGCATGAAGGGGATGCACAAGGGTGTTTGAGGGTTTGTCATGGTTTTTATTTATATTTGATTTCTGATCAACTCACATTACATATTATATTGTCACCACTACTGCCACGTCTTTGCAAATCTTGCCTGATTTGTGCAATAATGCCCTTTCCTGAGGATCAAAATAAAGACCCACAACTGATGCCACCCATTGAGTCACTGCAGAGTGGGTGTAGGTGTATTTGCAGGGCTCTTTTGTGCAGACGATTGAGCGATGTCGGCGATGTCCCTGGTGGCACCATGGAAGGATGCGGAGGAGAAGTTGTTGAGGGCAGTGGTGACTTTGACAACGACAGGTAAGAAGATGGTGCTCGGGCCAGCCGGGAGCAGCTCGGCATGAAGAAGACTGCAGATGTCCACGACTACATGTCGAGTGACTCTGAGCCTCCGTGTGCACTGCTCCTCAGAGAGGTCCAGGAAGCTGAGCCTCAATCTGTAGACCTTGTGGGGAGGGTAGTGCCTTCTGCAACGCATCTCTCTCTGCGGTTACCCTCCCTTCTGCTGTACAGGTGGATGTGTCACAGCACTGTGTTGTGGAGCTCCACGTGTCAGAGGTGAGGCTGGTGATGCTGTTCGTCCTCCGAGGAGGTCATGACTGCAGCTATGGCGGCCCCTATCTGGAAGATGTACGTTTGAGGGGGTCTGCAACGTAGGTAAATGTGTTGAGGTTGCAAGTTTGTGAATTTTGTTGTTCGGAGGAGGGTGGTGCAGGCCAAACTTTGTCCAAAGTGACAGAGTGGCCTCCTGCAATGAGTGAGGGTCTCCCCCTCCACCTGTCAAATGGACCTTTGCAGCTGCCACAGGCTGGCGGCTGCAACACGTCCATTTCAACTGGGAGTGTTTCCCCCAGTACGGGAAACAGTCTCAGTTGAGTTGAAAATCCCACCTCTCCTAAAATATCCTATAAATCAGGTCTGCAAACGAACTGAACTTTCTAATTAATTGGTTTAAGTGGGATCCCGCTGACTTTAATTGCCGGCGGGAGTCCCACATGTGGGGGCTGCGCGTGCATCTAAGCGCGTCACTGGGGAACCCAGAAGTGGGCGGGTTGGAGCTGGGCTCCGGACCTGCCCCAGGAATCCCCGATTTTCGGAGCCCCCCGCCACGTACCCGCCGTCTCGGACGTCCGAAAATCGAGCCCAAGGAATTAAACATTCCCAAGTGTTTAAATATTTTAATGTATTTCTTACATAATTCGATAATTTGCAAGAATTTTGGAGAAATTAGTCTTTGGAGATTGGTCATTTTTCTTATTGCTGTTTGTGGGACCTTGCTATGCACAAATTGGTTGCCACGTTTCCCTATACTACAAAAGTGACTACACTTCAAAAGTACTTAACTGGCTGTGAAGCACTTTGGGATATCATGAGATCAACAAGGGCATCATATCAATGCAAATTCTTTCTTTCTTCTTTAGATTTTCTGATATGTTTGTACATAAGTGCTGTTAACTGCAGAAATTGATATTGAGTTGAAAGCTGAACTCTGAACTTCAACACTGAACATAGGATCATCATTAATGGCAGTGCCTTTATGCCAAAATAACTTTCCTGTCATATGTATTAAACATGAGAACATATTTGTTTCCCTTTCGAGATAACTCCTGACACCATTCATTTCCAAATACAGGCAGCAACATCAATGAGGAGAGCATTTAAGACAGATGACTCTTACTGAAATGTGGCTGAATCGGAAGATTTTTGAGTATTTAGTTGCACCTTTAATACTCTTTTAAAGATACAGCTAATCTAAAGCCAATCTTTAATTCACGTTACTAAAATCTAAAATTATATGATAAGACATAGTGCAGAAGTTTTCCCTTTTTGGCACATGACCACAATTTGCTTTTGTCACAAGAACGTGCTCGATAAGTACAAAAATGGATTGGACTAACAAAGAGAGACTTGAAAGGGACCTAGAAGTGATGGTAGACTCGGTAGTTTCAATGTCTGGATAATGTGGCAAAGCAATTAAAAAGGAAATAGAAGGTTGTGATTATTCAGCCAGAACAGTATAGGATTCCAGAGGTTATCCATGGGACTTACAGTGTGCTGGTCAGAATACATCTGGAGTATTATGTACAATTCTGATAATGGCACAAAAAACATTGGAGAGATGCAGAGAAGTGCCACAAGACTAATCCCAAATGTAAAGAGGATGAGATATGAGGAAATGCAAGAGAATTGACAGGATAGAAGAGGTACCATCATTGGGTAAGATACAAATGTTTCCTGTGTACCAATGAAGGAAAATCAACATCTAGTTGTGTGTACATCTCATGGAATAACTGTGCCAAAAAGTTGTGTTACTATATAAAAGATTGGGCAGGAAGTGGATCAAATAGATCAGTGCCATGAGACCAAAATGTGAAGAATTCATTTTGAACTCATTCCATAGATCTCAGGAAATAGAATCACTCAGAAATGACAACTACCCTCAGGATAAAGCTCAAAGTTATGACATCCAAAGACAACCTTATTTATTAAGCCATCTGATTTTGACTATGACAAAGTGTAAGAGAATTGTATTTTCTGCTGCCCATTGTTATTCACAGCAGAAAGAACATTATTTATCACATTATTCCTCCAGCATGCTATACTGTCATTTTTATTCCTTTCATTTTTTTAAAAGTGATTCCCTATTTCTCTTCCCATGCTACTCATTATAACCATTCAAAACCATCAGAACAGATGTCCTGGTCCTAGCCCTTTACTGCTACAAGTCCTGATTTATCTACTGGGAAACACTTGAGAAAGGTCAAGGTGACTGGAATTGTGATTTTTCTCTTTCTGACTGTGGGAAATGCTTGCTTTCTGCTTGAGGAGACATAGCTGAGACTGGGAATTTATCATGCAGTGAATCATAACTGAAACCTGTAACCTGCTATTCCATCTTACAGCTTTCTTATTGAAAAACCAAGGTGAAAGACCAACGTGCACATTGCAGTAAAAATCAATGTTAAAAACAATAAATAAAGATGAGACAAATGATAGTGATTAGGTGACAGCAAGGTGTCAGAGTTTCAGTGTGCTGACATCATTTATCATTTAGTGCTCTATTTTTGCCTTTTGAATTTCACTGATACACAGTTCAGAAGCTTATCTGGAACCTGGTTACTAAACCTGGCTTTACTTTGAGCCATTTTTGAAACATGTAGCACACTCCATGAAGAATTGGTGCATTTAATTATTTATACTGGCTAAGTGGCTTATTAACTACTTGAGCAATGTTAAGGATTATTACACTGCAGGTGTGCAATAATTGGCTGTTTTTCTCAGTATCCCTGACAAAATCATATTCTCAGGATTGCACATTTCACAATTCCTGTAATTTTACTTTTAGTAGGTCGAAAGTAACAACAAAAGTAACAACATTAAATCAGCATGCAGAAACAATAAAATGAAAAAGTATGATTTCATATTTATAGATGTAATGCTGACTTTCACAATTATTTTTTTTACAAGGACCAGTACTGAATATGGGAAATCCCTACCACCCATCCATATCTATGGGAGGTGCCAATCAATTGGCACAAATTTTCAACCAATGTTTACCCAAGTAAGAGCTGTGCAGTTTTGGCTGGAGAGAAGGGGAGGGGGGGTACAGGGTAGATAGCAAAAAGGGGGATAGTGAATGAAATGGCTCATCTAAAATTCACGGTGGAACACTGGTGTGGTAAGTAGCATCCACCAGTTCCCAGCAAGCAGGACGAGTAGGTACCAACAACTGGGCAAATAATAGTTGATAATATTGAGATTTCAGGATTAATTTTACACCAAAATGTATGGCTTCAAATTACTGAAAGCAGAATTTTTCAATATTTACCACAGTGTGGATGAGGATAAAAGACAAGGACATGACTTTGCATACAAATTTCCTCACTGCTTGATGATTAGCAGGCTGGAGACTAAGCATGACTATACAAACGGAAAGGGAAAATCCACCTCACCGTTCTTGTGCACCCCGAGGTGAGTAATAGAAGGCTTAGCAGTTTATGGGAAAATAAAGGTCATGCTCTCCTTATATATATATCTCCCTAAAAAAAAAATAATCTGATGCTGGTGGTAAATGTGCAACAATGGATGGAGTCTGTTGTGATGTGCATTTGCTGCCTGGTTTCCAAAGTTAATGGGCCGGATTTTACTGTGGAAATAACAGCGAGGCTAACAGCGCTCACCGTTAATTCTGTGCAAATCGGATAGTAATTTCTGGTAATCGGACATGCGCAGTCAAACACAGAAATCCGGACGTTCCTGTACCAGATACGACCCTCCTCCGTAAACTCTGCGAAAACGACATCTCGCCGGCTAGCTCCCTGTTCAACTGAACGAAACGGTTTGAAGTTCCTGCACTGACCTGATCGATACGAACTTATCATAGTATCATAGCATGGCACAGCACAGGAGGAAGCCATTTTGCCCATCGTGCCTGCTCTTTAAAAGAGCTATCCAATTAGTCCCACACTTCTGATCTTGCCCCATAGCCTTATAAATATTTTCCCTTCAAGTACTTATCCAATTCCCTTTTGAAAGTTACAATTGAATCTGCTTCCACCACCCTTTCAGGCAGTGCATTCCAGATCATAACGACTTGCTGTGTAAAGAAATGTTTCCTCATGTCGTCCCTTGTTCCTTTGCCAATCACCTTAAATCTGTGTCCTCTGGTTACCGACCCTTCTGCCACTGGAAATAGTTTCTCCTTATTTACTCTATCAAAACTGTTCATGATTTTGAGCACCTCTATCAAATCCCTTCTTAACCCCAGTCTCTCCACATAACTGAAGTCCCTCATCCCTTGTACCATTCTAATAAATCTCTTCTGCACCTTCTCTAAGGTCTTGACATCTTTCCTAAAGCATGATGTCCAGAACTGAACACAATACTCCAGCTGAGGCCTAACCAGTTATTTATAAAGGTTTAGCATAACTTCATTGCTTTTGTACTCTATGCCCCTATTAATAACGCCAAGGATCCCATATGTTTTTTTTAACAGCCTTCTCAACTTGTCCTGCCACCTTCAAAGATTTCTTTATGCACACCCCCAGGTCTCTCTGTTCCTGCACTTCCTTAAAAATTGTATTATTTAGTTTATATTGCCTCTTCTCATTCTTCCTACCAAAATGTATCACTTCACACTTTTCTACATTAAATTTCATCTGCCATGTGTCTGCCCATTTCAACAGTCTGTCTATGTCCTCCTGAAATCTGTTACTATCCCCCACATTGTTTACTACATTTCCGAGTTTCATGTCATCTGCAAACTTTGAAATTATACCCTGCACACCCAAATCCAGGTCATTAATATATATAAAAAAGTGCAGTGGTCCTAATACCAACCCCTGGGGAACACTACTGTATACTTTGCTCCAGTCTGAAAAGCAACCGTTCACCGCTACTCTCTGCTTTCTGCCTCCACATTAGCGAACAATTTTGTATCCACGCTGCCACAGTCCCTTTAATCCCACGGGCTTTAATTTTGCTAACAAGTCTATTATGTGATACTTTATCAAATGCCTTTTGAAAATCCTTACACACATCAACCGTACTACTCTCATCAACCGTCTCTGTTACTTCATCAAAGAACTCAATCAAGTTAGTCAAACATGATTTTCCTTTAACAAATCCGTGCTGACTTTCATTTATTAGCCTTTACCTTTCCAAGTGCCAATTCATTTTGCCCTGGTTTGTTGCCTCTAAAAGTTTTCCCATCACTGATGTTAGGCTGACTGGCCTGTAACTACTGGGTTTATATCTCTCCCCTTTTTTGAACAGGAGTGTAACATTTGCAATAATAACATTTTTTTAAAAATGTTATTTTTTTACTTTATCTTTCTGTCTCTTTTATCTCTGTCTCTTAATTTAATATTTCTTACCCTCTCTTTATTTTGCTTTCTATACCTGATTTGACATTGAATTCACTATTCTAATTTACACTTCCTGGTTCTGACTGCGCCGCTCATTAATGCTGCTTCAATTAAGGGGGGAGCCCACCAAATTCGAGTCTTCACAGATCTCAGGGGTGAGGTTCTCCTACCACCCGCATGAAACATATGTTACATCTAAGTCAGGTTCTTGCTGAACAGGATTCTACAGAAGCTAGTGTTTCTGCTGACAGAAAGTTCAGTACAGTGATGGTTTCTTTCAGTGCTCCCCAATGTAGGAACAGTGCCCCTTAAATTGCATGAAGAGTGCCTTTGAGGTTTGTGGGGGAAGTGCCTTGAATGTGGAGAGCAAAAAGCTAGGAAAAGCATTTCTTGGAGCAAGTTGGAAGCAGCACTGGAGGGGGAGAGACTAGCAGCAGCACTTTGAGGGGGAGAGAAAGTAAGAGAGAGAGAGAATCCTGGGGCAGTATTTTGGGAGAGGAGAAAGTTAGGAACAGCACTTTGGGAGGCATAAGACGCTAAATTGGGCCGTGTAGCGCCCGTTGTTTCAGCGCTACACGCCATCTCTGACATCCAAGATGGCATCTTGGATACGCACGCACGTTTCCAGCATGACGTGCGCCAGACGCCATCTTGGTATAGGAGTTAGCGCAGGTGCAGATAATGAACCCTGGAATCATGTAAAGTAGGGAGAAAATGGCTTCAATCAGTGTGCAACACAGATTTAAAGTGTTAGACACCATTTTGAGACTTAACGCTCAACTCAACACACAGTCTTAACCCCGACCATCTGAACGTGTCTTAGAGTGCCAGGAGGACCACCCCTCCCACGTGCTATTTAAAGGGACCATGCAGGATTTACAGATTAGTGGCTGGATTATTGCTTCTGCCTGCTGAGACATTTGTAACTGTTTTTGAAGGTCTCCTAGACTTGAATACTAGGACGCGGGGACATAGCCTAACATTTAGAGCCAGGATGTGCTGGAGTGAAGTTAGGAAATGCTTCTACACACAAAGGGTGGGAGACATTTCGAACACTCTTCTGCAGACGGCAGTTGATGCTAGCTCACTTGTGAATGTTAAATCTAAAATTGATAGATTTCTGTGAACCAAGGGTATTAATGCTAAGGCGGGTATATGGAGTTAGGTCACAGGTCCACCATGATCTCATTGAATGCTGGAACAGGCTCGAGGGGCTAAATGCCACTGCCACTTGCTGCCTCCTGATATGCACCACCTTCTCTTGCAAGAAAGCGGGATGTGTGTCTGGTTGATGTGCCTGTCATGGTTGAATAGCTGCCAGTGTGTGTGGCCTGTGAGTTGCGGGTGGCGGCTTGAAACAGTGGTACTGTGTAGGGGGAGAGGAAGCATCTGGTTGGAAGTGTTGAGTACTGATGGAAAGAGTGAGTTTGGTGGTATGTGGGTGATGGGGGCTGTAGTGCGTGGTTTCCAAAAGGCATTCGATAAGGTGCCACATAAAAGATTACTGGTGTTGGGGGTAATATACTGTCATGGATAGAGGATTGGCTAACTAACAGAAAACAAAGAGTCGGGATAAAAGGGTCATTTTCAAAATGGCAATCTGTAACTAGCGGGGTGCCACAGGGCTCAGTGCTGGGGCCTCAACTATTTACAATATATATCAATGACTTGGATGAAGAAACAGAGTGTCTTGTGGTCAAATTTGCTGATGATACAAAGATAGGTGGAAAAGCAAGTTGCGATGAGGACACAAAGTGTCTGCAAAGGGATATTGACAGGTTAAGCGAATGGGCAAAAATTTGGCAGATGGAATATAATGTGGGAAAATGTGAAGTCATCCACTTTGGGAGGAAAAATAAAAAAGCAAAATATTATTTGAATGGAGAAACACTACAAAATGCTGCGGTACAGAGGGATCTGGGTGTCCTCGTACATGAAACACAAAAAGTCAACATACAGGTGCAGCAGGTAATCCAGAAGGCAAACGGAATATTGGCCTTTATTTTGAGGGGGATGGAGTATAAAAGCAAGGAAATCATGCTACAACTGTGCAGGATGCTGGTGAGACCACACCTGGAGTACTGCGTACAGTTCTGGTGCCCTTATTTAAGGAAGGACATACTTGTATTGGAGGCAGTTCAGAGAAGGTTCACTAGGTTGATTCCGGGTATGGAAGAGTTGTCTTATGAGGAAATATTGAACAGGTTGGGTCTATACTCATTGGAGTTTAGAAGAATGAGAGGAGACCTTATTGAAACATACAAGATTCTGAGGGGACTTGATAGGGTAGATGCTGAGAGGATGTTACCCCTCATGGGGGAATCTCAGAATAAGGGGGCGCCCGTTTAAGATGGAAATGAGGAGGAATTTCTTCTCCCAGAGAGTCGTGATTCTTTGGAATTCTTTACCCCAAAAAGCTGTGGAGGCTGAGTCACTGATTACATTCAAGGCTGAGTTAGACAAATTTTTGATCAGCAAGGGAGTCAAAGGATACGGGGAAAAGACAGGAAAGTGGAGTTGAGGTAAAAATCAGATCAGCCATGATCTCATTGAATGGTGGAGCAGGCTCAAGGAGCCGAATGGCCTGCTCCTGATCCCATCTCTTATGGTCTTATGGTGCAGTTGGTAGGACATGCCACTTGACAGTTGACCTCACTCACCTTAATCACTCATGTCAAAGCATTGAACTTCTTCCTGCGCTGCATCCATGTTCATGATGTTGTGCGCCCGGCATTGACTTCGGCCCCCGCTGCCTCCCACTGCCTATATGTCTGAAGGGCCTCTTGCTCCCCCCCCGGCAGATAAAACATGTCCCTCCTTCTGTCCATCTATTGCACCAAGGCCTCTAGTGCATCAGCAGAGAACCTTGGTGCACACACTCTCGTAGGCCTGGTACAAACTCAGATCGGCAGATTGGTGAGGTCTGGCGTGCAGATTGGAGGATGTGGGATTTAGCAGTGTGCAACCTTTATTCAATGTTTTAACATAACTCATCAGTGTGTAAATATAGGAATGGGACCTTCATCTGTGTTTTACGTGTGCGATGTCTGATCTCCGTTCAGACTCCGTGCAGACAGTAGACTGTTATTTTCAGCAAATAACAGGTACCAGCTACCTTTAAGAGATTTCAAAGAAACATCCTCCCTATAAGAGACTGAGCACCTCCTGGTGGTGGAAAGTGCGAATTGCATTGATTCCACTTGCAAGGCCCGGAATGGAAGGCTGATCGCAGGTGAGTCCTCGGGCCAGCCGAAACTTACGTCCTGCCTGCACAGGGGTCATCGGGCATGGGGTAATAGTGCATCACGCCATCTGTAACCAAAAACGGCCCTTATCCAATTTCTCCCCCTTAGAAACCAGAAAAAGCAGTTTTTTGGGGAAGGGATGGTGGTGGGGAGGCTGGAAGACGAGAGAAGCTGCTTTGGGGTGGGAGGGAGGGGGGAGCAAAGAAGCTGGAATCATTGCTTTGGGAAGCTGGATCTAGTTGGTCACTGAAAACCCCAATGTTATTTAGATTTTTAATTAAAAGAAAATAACTATCGATTTTGAAGGGTAAAATTTTCCATGGCAGCATTACCCCTGGAACTCCTCTAGAAATTCATCACCAGTTGGTGGAAGGGGAGAGGAGTGGTATTTAGAAGGACTGTTAAAAATGGAAATTTGCAGCCTACAGCCCTGACTGGAATGATTACCATAGCCAACAGGATCATGATCTGAATCCCCTATTTGCTATTTGGCACTTCCAAATAACACATGGAAAACAATTTCTAGCCTCACTTATTATATTCTTCAGAATATAATATATCAGGATGTAGCAGGAAGCCTCAACCACCGGCTGTGCATTGGGAAATGGTTGGTGTGCTGCCCGCAATTCTCCATTATTAAAATTAATGAATGGGAAGTTACAGGCAGTGCACCTAAATATTTCCTAATGTGCATGGCCTGAGGGCAAGGCACCCTGCCAACAGCACAGATTCATAAAATTAGCCCCATAGAATAAGGCAAATTGTCTGCAAGTTTTTTTCCTTTTCATGTTCAAAGCACGAGTAAACATAAAACAGGATCAGAAATCCAGCATGAAATAATTTTTTAAAAGGCTTTCTGCAACTGTAAAGAGCTATTATTTTCTATCAACTGCTGAACTGTTTAGCACTTTATCTGGTGGGTTATTGATCTGTCTTTTTTTAAATGATAATAGACTCTGGGTAAGATTTTCCATTGGAGTTACATTGGCTCCTGTTGTAGCTGCAGAGGGCCCGGTGAAAATTTGGGCGCCAGCTACCTGCGGCCACTTCCAGGATTTTCTGCTGGAACTGATGAGGTAACATAGAATATGACCACCCTAATATCAGACAACATAGTTGCCATCATTTGTGCCATAATAACTCTGAGTGCTAGAAATGACATGCATTCCTGGCGTACAGTGTTGCAATGGCATTTAGAGAGAGAATTTAAAGTTTTAATGCCCCGGTAGGTATTGAATCAATCATATGGGAATCAATTTAATTTCTCAGCCCTGCGGTTTTTAAATTTCTCCACAAAGAGATCTTCAGCTGTCCCTGAGGCAACTAGCCCGGTTACTGAGTCAAATTTTCCTTCCTTTTGGAGTGGGCTCCTTGACAAAGATGGGAATCCCACCAGCAGCCCATTGAAAATACAAAAATAAGCTTAACCTCAAAAGATCAGCCGTGATCAGGACTCCAGGCTATTGTGGGCATAATACCTGCTCCACCAGAGTGCAGTCTCAACCTCCAGTTTTGATAGTTCTTTATGAAATCTTGTGGTTGTATCAATATTGTGTTCACTTTAATTTGGTTACTGCAACTGCATGTTACTCATTATTGGAGGAAATCCACAAAACTGGCTGTTATCCAGACTGCCACTTCAAAGGAGGATAAGTCACCTCTGATTACGTGGCCTGCGTAATGGGTGTCCACATAAATTACATGCTTAATATTGAATACCTGACTGTGAGAAAGAGCCAAACCATTAACTGTGTTTGTTTATCTTATCAGGGAGTCCTACAAGCAAAGTTCTCACAACTTGGCTTTATCCTGAAAGGGGCTGGAGACAGATTTCTGGGAGATCCCAGTTATAAATTTGAACCCTACTCTGGCTGACAGCTATATTTAATAGTTTCTGATCTTTCTCTGTGCCGGCTCTGTCTTCAAAGGAAAAAAAACATATATTTACGGTACCATAGTCAATCAAATGTTAATTCCTGCTTTGCCAGGCAGTTGATGATCTGGAGCTAGTGAGAACATGCCATGAATATCCAAGTTCACCTACAATCTTTTTCTCGCAGTTGTGGGTGTATGAGAATGATTATAGTTTCAAGATCTTAATTTGATTTTAAAATGGTTTGAAGTACCAGTGAGAAATCAAGTATTCTTTTACTGTAACTTAGTGAAATCTACTTTCTTTGTTCTTGCTTCTGCTAATTTTACTTATTAATAAACCTGATTTGATGTTTGTAGCTGAGATATAGGGCATCATTTTAGCACCCACTATCGGGAGCGTTCCTGGCGGGGGGGCTCCGAAAATCGGGGAATCCCGGAGCGGGACCGGAGCCGGGCTCCAACCCACCCACTTCCGGGTTCCCCACTGACGCGCCGGCGTGCGCGCACAGCCCCCGCAGGTGGGAATCCCGCAGGCAATTAAACCCAGCGGGATGCCATTTGAAAGTATTTATGTTGCTCGTTCAGGTCGTTTACAGACCTGATTGAGCTGTTTTATTAGGAGGGGTGGGATTTTACGCTGAACTGAGACAGTTTCCCATACTGGGGGAAACACTCCCAGTTCAAACGGAGGTGTTGCAGCCATCAGCCTGTGGCAGCTGCAAAGGTGCATTCGACAGGTGGCCACTCCGTCACATTGGACAAAGTTTGGCCTCCACCACCCTCCTCCTAACTAGAAAATTCACCGACCTGGAACTGCAACCCCGGTGTGAGGACCCCCTCAGATGTACATCTTCCAGGTGGGGGCCGCCGTAGCTGCAGTCATGACCTCCTCGGAGGGCGAACAGCATCACCAGCCTCACCAGCCTCGCCATCCACACCGTCCACCTCTGACACATGGAGCTCCACAACACAGTGCTGTGACACATCCAACTGTACAGCAGAAGGGAGGGCAACCGCAGAGAGAGATGCGTCGCAGAGGGCACTACCCTCGCCACAGGGTCCACAGACCGAGGCTCAGCTTCCTGGACCTCTCTGAGCAGCAGTGCACACGGAGGCTCAGAGTCACTCGACATGTAGTCGTGGACATCTGCAGCCTCCTTCATGCCGAGCTGCTCCCGGTTGGCCCGAGCATCATCATCTTACCTGTCGCTGTCAAAGTCACCACTGCCCTCAACAACTTCTCCTCCGCATCCTTCCAGGGTGCCACCGGGGACATCGCTGACGTCTCTCAGTCATCTGCACAAAAGAGCCCTGCAAATACACCTACACCCACTCTGCAGTGACACAATGGGTGGCATCAGTTGTGGGTCTTCATTGTGATCCTCAGGAAAGGGCATTATTGCACAAACCAGACAAGATTTGCAAAGACGTGGCAGTAGTGGTGCCAATATAATATGTAATGTGAGTTGGTCAGAAGTTAAATATAAATAAAAAACATGACAAACCCTCAAACACCCTTGTGCATCCCCTTCATGCTCACGACACGTTTGCCTTATGCTGCCCACTGCACATATGTGATACATGCCCTGTGGCTGCAGCACAGGTAGTGGCAGGTTGAGTGAGGCTGACTGTGAAAGAGATGCACGAGAGGGTATGAGAGAGAGCCATGTGATTGTATGAGGATTGGATTGAGTGGTAGTGGCGGGATGAGTACCGGCGAGGTGAGTAAGTGCAGGTAAGATGAGGATGAGGTTTGAGTGGGTATGAGGGGTGATGTGACAGAGTAGTGTTGGCAGTGCAGAAGGAGGTGTGGGGTGGGGGCGGTGATGTGGCAGATGCAGTGTAGGGGAATGAGTAAGTGTACTCACTTTGGCTGACCTACTGAGGTCATTGGAGCGCCTCCTACACTGTATGCAGGTGGGCGATATGTTGGTGGTGCTGGTGACCTCCTCTGCCACCTCGAGCCAGGCCTTCTTGGTGGCAGAGGCAGGCCGCTTCCTCCCGCCCGCCGGGGGGATGATCTCTGTCCTCCCCCTCCTCCTCACCCCATCCAATAAGAGCTGGACTGAGGCATCATTAAACTTGGGAGCAGCCTTCCCCCTGGGCTGCTCCATGCTGTAATTTTTCCTATTTCTTGCAGCATCAGTCAGTGGAGGACTGCCCCTTAAATAGAGCTCCTCCAGCTGACAGAGCTTACTGCGCATGCGCAGCCCGCCCGACGCGCAAATCAGCAGTGGGGAACCCGGAAGACAAGGTAAGTGGATCCAATTGGGCTGCGACCGTGCGGGAGGCTGACTAATTTCACCGGGCGCGTTACCCACACGCCCAATAGCCCCCCCGCCGCGAACCCGCAGCCGTGCTAACATCGAACCCATACTCTCTGTGAAAGCGTGATTTGGAGACACCAGGAGAGTCTGAAGCATCTCATATTATTATAGCAAGCTTATCAGCAGCATAAAGGGTTTGTTGTTCACCTCAGACACACTACTTTTCAGATTTACTTTGTGCATAATGTTTCTTAACATAGGAAAGATGGGCTTGCCTTCGAAAGTAGTCCTTTGTGCTAAGGCACAAGAGCAAGCATCTGGAGAGTACCTTAATCATAAGCTTGCAATTAAATTCCTTGCATTGATTTGTAAAATAAATATTTGTTTTCCACTTTTATTATTCAGCAAAGAAAAGAAAATCATTGAATTTAAATGCATGTGGAGTTTGACTAAAAGTATTGCTCACAACAATTTAATTTTTTTTTAAAAAGTTGTTGCTTCCATCACTTATCTCCAAATTTAGATTGAAATTCCTGTTATTTAAAGAATTGTACAAGTTGCAACATCATAATAGTAGGGAGAAGAAAGGCCACGAAAGTCAGCATGTCTAAAATGGTAGCAAGGAAATTACACTGCTGATCCAGGGAAACTCACTTTTGAAAAGGTCAGTTCAATGACCATTGGAGAATTGCTCTATCAATAAAAGGCACTCAGTTAACAAAGTTATTACATAGAATTGCATAGAATGTACAGCACAGAAACAGACCATTCAGCCCAACAGGTCCATGTCGATGTTTATGCTCCACACGAGCCTCCTCCCAGCTGTCTTCATCTAACCCTATCAGCATATCCTTCTATTCCTTTCTCTATTATGTGTTTATCTAATTTCCCCTTAAATTCATCTATGCTAGTCACCTCAACTACTCCTTATGGTAGCGAATTCCACATTCCAACCACTCTCTGGGTAAAGAAGTTTATCCTGAATTTTCTATTGGATTTATTAGTGACAATCTTATATTTATGGCCCCTAGTTCTGGCGTCATCCACAAATTTTGAAATTGTACCTCCAATTCCAGAGTTTATGTAAATGGTGAACAACAGTGGAATATCACTTCCCACCTTTTGCCAGTCTGAGTAGCTATCCTTAACCCCTACTCTCTGTTTTCTGTTTTGTAGTCAGCTTGCTAACCATTCTGCTACTTATCCACTGACTCCACATGCTCTGACCTTAATCATGTGTCTACTATGCGGTACCTTATCGAAGGCCTTTGAAAATCCAAATATATTACATCTACTACATTACCCTTGTCCACCCTTTCTGTTACTTCGTCAAAGAATTCAATAAGGTTGGTGAAGCATGACTTTCCCTTTAGGAATCCATGCTTACTATTCTTTATTATATTTTTGGTTTCTAGATGTTTTTCTATTATATCTTTGAGTAAGGATTCCATTATCTTTCCTACTACCGACGTTAAGTTAACTGGTCTTTAGTTCCCCGGACTGGTTTTATCTCTCTTTTTAAATATAGGAATCACATTAGCTGTCCACCAGTTTATTTATCCCTTTTCTAATGAATTTTTATATATATGTAATAGTGCCTCTGCTATCTCTTCCCGAACTTCTTTTAAATGCGCTGATACAATCCATCCAGACCAGGGGTTTTATCCTCTCTAAGTTTGATTAGTTTATCAATTATCTCCCCCTTTTCTATCTTAAATGTCTTTATATCGTTTTTGACCTCTTCTTCTAATGTCATGCCCAACATATTAGTTTCCCTGGTAAATACTGAGGCAAAGTAATTATTTAATATTTCTGCCATTTCACTGTCATCACCTGTGAGTTTATTGTGTGTATCCCTCAGTGACCCTATCCCTATCCTGGTTTTTCTTTTATTATATATGTGTCTGTAGAATGTTTTACTATTTCTTTTTATATTCCTTGATAATTTAATTTTGTAGTTTCTCTTTGCCTTCCTAATTGATTTTTTTAAACTTCTTTCCCATCCTTTTCATATTCCCTTTTGTCATCCTCTCCTTTGACTATGTACTTAGTGTAAGCCTATTTCTTTAGTTTCATTTTTTCCCTTATTTCTTTATTCATCCATAATGTTTCATTACTGGCTAGTTTGTTCTTGCTTTTTAGTGGGATATATTCTTCCTGGATTCTATTGATCACCATTTCACCATTTTAAATGTTTTCCACTTCTGTTCTATTTCTTTGTTTATCAGTAAGTTTTTCCAGTTTATTATCCCTGGTTCCATTCTCATCCTCTGAAAATCAGCTTTTTTCCAATTTATTACTTAGGTCTTTGTCTTACTTATGTTCTTCTCAATCTTTATCATCACAATTGCCTAGATTTTCCCGTACATTTACTGCTTTTATCTGTTAAGTTTCATTTCCCATTGCCAGATCCAGCAGTGCTTCCTCTCTTGTTGGGCTTTTTACATACTGGGTAAGAAAGGAGTACATTGTAAAAACTCCATTCCCTGTATCCCTTTACCTACCTCTTCTTTCCCTTGGGGATAGTTAAAATCTCCCATGATTATTATTCCATGTCCTTTACTCATTTCACACATTTGCTTATATATTTCTTCCTCCACCTCCTTTCCACTATTAGGTGGTCTGTATTTAACCCCTATTAGCATGATCGATCCCTTCTTATCTTTTATTTCAATCCATATGAATTCTGTTTCTATCCTTCTGTTAGTGATGTCCCTTTTTTCTACTGCCATTGTATTACCTCTAATTAGTGCAGCTATTCCACTGTCTTCTTCCTTCCCTATCCTGTCTGATTATGTTATAACCTGCAATATTTAGTTGCCAGTCTTGTTCTTTATGTAGCCATGTTTTAGTTATTCCTATTGAATCTGGTTCCTCACTACGGATTATTGCCTCCAGTTCCCCCGTTCTATTTTGGACACTGTGTACATTGCTGTATAGGTAATTTTATAGCTGCTCCTTTTACTTTATTTTTAACAGTTCTTTTATACATCTATTTTACAACTGTATTTGTTCCTTGACCATTTATGTTATTTTTATTCCTTACTCTGGTCTGACCTTTACACTCATCTCCTGTTTCTTTTATCTTTAAGCTTTTTTCATTGCTACCAGATTGCACATTCTTCATTCTGTGAAAATGGATTAAACAACTAGGCACAAAAAGCTGAAACATTCACGACTTATGCTCATTTGCTGGCAGTATTTCCTTAACAACATTTGCTGCTGGGTGCACAGCATGTGTTCAACTTCTGAGTATTCTAATAATGTGACTGGTAAGTTGATGCTGTGAAGAGTGATGATGTTGCCAAGAAAGGCGGAAGTGGATACATGCTTGTCAAAAACAAAATTTATTAGGCTGAAAGCTACGTCAAAAAAAGCTGCACAGATGTAATTTGACCATTGGATTAATAAAATGTGAAATAGGACTGAGCAGGGAATTGTATTAATAAGTTATTTGTCACTCAGCCTTCTCACAGTAGACCTTTGGGGAGAGTGGCTGATAAAATCATTGCACTAGCAATGTACATTATTTTTCAGACGCCCATTGATGAATATAAATTCATCCACAGTCAGATCTACAAAATCACATCATCAAAGCATTATAATTTTATCTTCTGTTATGGTTTTATCTGTGTGATTGAAATTTGCAACTATATTTTACATTCAATCCAGTTGGTTGTTCAAGTAATTTTCTAAATTTATGTCACAGACAAATGTAGGTGGTTACCCTTGTAAGAAAAGCAGAAATTGCTGGAAATACAGAGCAGGTCCATTCACATCTGAAAAAATGAAAGGTATGTTAAAGTTTCAGATAGGGCCCCTTCAAAGGGTCTATACTCAAAATGTTAATCATACCTTTTGTCTTTTCAGATCTGAAGAACTTGCTGGGTATTTCCAGGATTTTCTGTTTCTATTTCATATTTCCAAAATTTGCAGTTTTCTTTTTTGTCTGTGCAGAAACGTTGTGCTAAATATAGAGTTCAATGATCTTTAGTACTTAGCCTACTTCTATTTTTTAAAATAAAAGATTAAAATGCTGTAAGACTGCAATTACACCACACTGCTAGTCAATGATCAGTAACTATAGAATGCAAAGAGCAGCCAGCAATAACAGAATTGTACTGTTGTTACCTGTTCCTGGCAGCAAATTACTCTCTGCGTGCCAGGAGAGAACATTGCTGCCCCCTATGGCTCTTCTTTAATATTACGAGAGAGCAGGTGGGCAGCCTGTGTAGTTCTTCGGAATATCAATTAGACTCAGTACACAGTTTGAAAAGTGCTTCGGAGATCCAATGGACTATCTGAACATTTTATAAAAACCCTGGATTCACCCCAGACTAGAGTTACACTCTGTCGAGTGTTGTGCCCAAATCAGGTAATAAGACTTTATGGATACACAAGAGCTCTGCTTCCTGGTCAGTAATCTTTAATGCACTGAGAGTTGACATAACATTAAAAAAGACTCTTATTTAAGTTTATAAAGTGTCCAGCAAGTCCAAGGGATCACCTGGATATTTGATAAAAGTTCCACAAAGTGTGAGGTCAGAGGGTTCAGATTGTTGATCTGACTCAAATTACACTGATGATTTTATGTCAATGCAAAAATGGTAGTATAGCAGTAGCCCTATTGGTCTAAGACTTATATTCATGCACAGAGCTTCGCTCTCTGGCACCTATTTTTAATGTTAGGAGAACACCGGTGCACAAACACATTTCCTAACTACATCAAAATAACTCAATACTGTGTTTACAATACACTACAAGGTGATCCATTGGATTGTTTCAGCACATTTTAAAATTTGGAATCATATCAGATTTGCGCTAGTACGCTTGAAAGTTAGATCAGGTCCTGATTACCCAGTTATAATGTTAGTATTGCATTGATACACATCCCAAAACTGCTTTGCATTGAGGCAAAGAAGAATATAGGAGCAGGAGGAGGCTATTCAAGCCCTCGAGCTGGTTCCGCCATTTAATCAGATCATGGCTGATCTGTACATCAACTCCATTTACATACCTTTAATCCATAATCCTTGATACCCCCACCTAACAAAAATTTACTGATCTCAGTCTTGAACATTTCAATTGACCCAGCATGCACAGTTATTTATAGACAGAGCTCCACTCATTGCCATTGTAAAGTCAGTTAAATTGAATTTACATTGAACAACATCAATGGGACTGTCAGCTCTAGGCTACTATTAAAAAAGATAAAACTAGAGGTTCAAAATATCACTTCACTTTAATTGTAGTTATACTGCAGTCGGTGGGAAGTCCACATATTAGTCTACCTCCCCCAGGTGGTCGCGCACCAATTCCACCGCCTTCACGTCGAAATTACATGGTTTTTTTGTTGATGCGCAGACCAAACCCTTTCCGATGGAAGACTGGCCAAATATGTTTCGAACTCTACTCTCTTATGTGTGACGATTGTTGAAAAATCCATTACTTTTCTCATAAAGTTATTAAATGAAAAGTCCGAATTGTCTGAAGATTTCAATAACTGAGATCAGATTCAGAAACCTGCTGAACTGCAGACCTACATTCCCTCTAACCTTGACGGAATGTTGTCGAGAACGTAAAGACATTTAGTTTGATGAGAAAAAACTTAATTGAGATACTTAATATGAATGAATATTGTAACCAGTTTCTCTGTCTTCGTCGCACCTGTTCTGATGATACCACCTTCCCCATCAGTGCTTCCAATATGTCTTCCTTTTTCCTCAACTGAGGATTCCTCTCCACTGTAGTTGACAGGGCCCTCAACCATGCCTTTCCTATTTCTGCCCTCACCCCTTCCCTTCCGTCCCAGAGCTATGCAAGGGTCCCCCTTGTCCTCACCTTCCACCTCACCAACCTCCACATTCAACGTATCATCCTCCACCATTTCCACTAGCTCCAGCGCAATCCCACCACCAAACACATCTTCCCCTCCCCTCCCCTTTCAACATTCCGAAGGGATCGCTCCCTCCTCGACACCCTGATCCACTCTTCCATCACCCCCAACATTAAACCTCCTCCTCACAGCACCTTCCCGTCCGAGCGCAGGTGATGCAACACCTGCCCCTTCACTTCCTCCCTTCTCACCATCCAGGGCCCCAAACACTCCATCCAGGTGAAACAACGGTTTACTTGTACTTCTTTCAATTTAGTATACTGTATCCGCTGCACATAAAGCGGTCTCCTATACATTGAGGAGACCAAACGCAGGCTGGGTGATCGTGTTGCTGAACACCTCCGCTCTGTCCGCAAATGTGACCCTGACCTGCCGGTTGCTTGCCATTTTAATTCCCCTTCCCACTCCCACTCTGACCTCTCTGTCCTCGGACTCTTACACTGTTCCAATGAAGCTCAACGTAAGTTCGAGGAACAGCACCTCATCTTTCGATGAGGCACTTTACAACCTTCCAGACTCAACGCTGATTTCAATAACTTCAGATCATAACCACTGCTCCCATTTTTTCAGAAAGCAGGTGCTGGTAATGGTTCTGCTATTGCCATTCACAGCTACTCTAGACCGATCTTTTGTTTCTTAACCTGTCCTATTACCACCATCATCCCTTTTGTCATTTAATCACTGGTGCCCTCCACCCTATCACAGACCCTCCCTTTTGTTCCTTCCTCCCCTCCCCCCTTTCTCTGGCTCTGTACTTGCTTAAAAACTTTAACTTTTTAACATCTTCCAGTTCTGACGAAAGGTCTTCGACCTGAAACATTAACTCTGTTTCTTTCTCCACAGATGCTGCCTCACTTGCTGAGATTTTCCAGCATTTTCTGTTTCTATTTCTTAACTCGTGCACCAATTATTATTAACAAGTCACCTTAAAAACCGCTTAAAATATAACACCCAAGTTAAAGGGCTCACGCTTTACTAATAAATCATGAAAACGAACTGAAAGGTTCTTAATTAAATATTTATACTTGATTAAAAACAATCTTACATTAGAGTTTTTCAGACGTTTCTAGCTGGAGGTACGCGAATACATTTTTTCCCATAGGGACTGACTGACGTTGCATCCTTAAAAATAACTTCAGATGAGAAAGCGAGAGTTGATGGGGTAAGCAGGTCTGGTGGTCAGTCTTTTGTATACCAAATATAGTGGTTCGTTTTGCTGTGACAGCAAAAAGTTATCTATAAAGATGCACGAGGGAACGTCGCCAATCAGTCACTCTCTCGGCTCCACTGTACGTGCTCCAGGGATGCTGCTGCTTTTCTCATTAGCAAATATGCTGTTGCCAGTATTTTGAACTTTTAATAGTCATGTTGTTAATGCATTATTCACGGATCTTAACATTTGCGAAGCGCTGAAACGTTTGACGTGATGCTAGTGTGGATTGTAGTTCTTTCTGATGCAAAGATAGTAACTTATACCAGCAAGTTGAAAAATGCAGCTTGTTTTAGGAATAATGATTTTAAAAAAAAATAATATCAGGCTAATGTTTTACTTATATTGATTTTCCAGTGCAGCTGCTGCGGAAGCCGTTTTTCTTTTGGTGTGAAGATAAGCAAGGTACGCGCCCACAATACCACAAGGTTGGAACTATTATTTTTAGAATTGTCCAGGGGAGTGACGCCTCCACTTCAGTACAGTTGACATTTAAAACCAATTTGGGTTACTCACACAAATGTTTTTGAACAATGCATTGATATGCATGTTTGCAAATATATAGCAGGCACTTATTAAATGTTAATAGAAGTAAACAAATCGGTGGGGAAAGGGGAGGATTCACCTGCTGGACTCCGTTCGTTGCTGCAATGCAGGCGGCTGGTGGGAGAAAAATAACTATCATATGACAATTTACAATCACAAAAAGCTTTCCGGTGGAGCACATTGAGTAAGAAAGTTATGTATTCCAGGGAGGAGAAAGGGAAGGATGTGTACAGATAGAACTCTAACAGATTTTAACTATGATGTGGAGATGCCGGTGATGGACTGGGGTGGACAAATGTAAGGAATCTTACAACACCAGGTTATAGTCCAACTGTTTTATTTGAAAATCACAAGCTTTCGGAGGCTTTCTCCTTAAGCTTGTGATTTTCAAATAAAACAGTTGGACTATAACCTGGTGTTGTAAGATTCCTTAGATTTTAGCTAGTTTTAGCATTAGAAAGGATGCAAGGTTTGACTAATGTATAAAATGCATCAGATTGAACAAATGTATTTTACAGACTTGATAGATTTGTCACACCATTACCCGAGCGATCCTTGAAACATCAAATTGACTGCGTATTGGAAAGCGGCCGTCAGGTGCAGGAACTCCAGGATAAAGTGCTGAGAGTCAGATTATGGCCGTGCTTTCACACCACAAGGGATAACTCAGCTCAGAGCAGGTCGCCAATCTGAGACCGTCCTGGTCTGTGTGACAATTCAAACTAGAGAGTGCACCTATCACTGAATTATGGGAATGGGGGAGAGAGGGAGGGGAAAGGGGCAACGCATTTATATCAGGAAGTTTTAATTTTGGTGGGACAGTTTAGCGCCTGTTGATCTTTTTGGTTTGGATTGGATTGTACAGTTTATAATTTTGCACGTGTTTCAACAGTAAAACGAAGCCATGGGGGATTCGGAAATGGCAGTGTTTGGAGCGGCGGCGCCGTTTTTGCGTAAGACTGATAAGGAAAGGCTGGAAGCTCAGAACCTTCCATTCGATGCGAAAACTGCCTGCTATGTACACGACGATAAAGAATTGTACGTTAAAGGTACACTCAAGAGCAAGGAGGGTGGTAAAGCCACCGTGGAGACATTATTAGACAAGAAGGTCAGTTGAAAATTGAAAAAGAAATAAATTATTCTAAAAAGCCTTGTTGCCTTCAAGAAAGCCACATTTCTTTAAATAACATGTTAGATCTGTTGATTATTTTTCAGACCGTAACTGTTAAAGATGATCAAGTCTTCCCAATGAATCCTCCAAAATTCGATAAAGTCGAGGACATGGTCATGATGACCCACCTGAATGAAGCATCTGTGCTGTATAACCTCAAAGAGCGTTATGCAGCCTGGATGATCTATGTAAGTACAATAGCTTCAGATCATAGACTCATACAGCACAGAAAGAGGCCATTCTTTGAAAGAGCTATCTAATTAGTTCCTGCTCTTTACCCATAGACCTGCAAATGTTTCCATTTTAAGTATATATCCAATTCCCTTTTGAAAGTTACCACTGAATCTGCTTCCACCGCCCTTTCAGGCAGTGTGTTCCAGATTCTAACAACTCTGTGTCAAAAAAAATCTCCTCATCTCCCTTCTGGTTCTATTGCCAATTACCTTAAATCTGTGCCCTCTGGTTACCAACCCTTCTGCCACTGGAAACAGTTTCTCTTTATTTACTTTATCAAAACCCTTTTCAATTTTGAATGCCTCTATTAAATCTCCTCTTAACATTCTCTGCTCTAAGGAGAACAATCCCAGTTTCTCTAGTCTCTCCACGTAACTGAAGTCCCTCATCCCCGGTACCATTCTAGTAAATCTCTTCTGCACCCTCTCTAAGGCCCTGACAACCGTCTTAAAGAGTGGTGCCCAGATTTGTAAACTATACTCCACCTGAGGCCTAAGGAGTGATTTATAAAGGTTTAGCATAACTTCCGTGCTGTTTATAAAGCCAAGGATCCCGTATGCTTTTTTAACAGCCTCCTCAACTTGTCCTGACACCTTCAAAGATTTGTGTGCATAGACTCCCGGATCTCTCTGTTTCTGCTAACCCTTTGCAAAATGTAAACGATTAATGCATACATTAAAGGTTCTTAATTATAAAATCCATTTTCTCTGACTTTAGACCTACTCTGGGTTGTTCTGTGTCACTGTGAACCCCTACAAGTGGTTGCCAGTGTACAATCCCGAGGTAGTCTCTGGTTACAGAGGCAAGAAGCGTCAGGAGGCTCCTCCCCACATCTTCTCCATCTCTGACAACGCTTATCAGGCCATGCAAACGGGTATGTAGGTTTTGATTTTTTTTTTACTGTTGCTAATTCAGCGCTGAATTACTTTGGATTCTCGATGAACCCAGAATCATGGAACGAATTTATGCATCGTTCTCTCTGTTATCTGAACTCTGAGCGTTGAACTTGTGTTCGTCTTATTCACAGATCGTGAAAACCAGTCTATCTTGATCACGTAAGTGTTGCTGGTTTAATATAGTCCTGTAGAGCTTGGTAGTTATCTGGTACAATTGTAATTGACTCCGGTCTTTTTAAATCACTTTGTTCGCGCGGTAAACAGCTGATTTATTCATTTTCGACTCCAATCCCATCCAGCGGAGAATCCGGTGCCGGAAAGACTGTGAACACGAAACGTGTCATCCAGTACTTTGCATCGGTTGCAGCTGCAAGTGATAAGAAGAAGGAGACTCAATCAGCTGGGAAGGTACAGGCAAGACAAAACTGATACAATAAAATATGGCAACCTCTTGTGTTTAGTTATAATTAATTTCTTCGCTTTAATTACTCGCGGTAATCAAAAGTATTTTTGCAGGGAACCCTGGAGGATCAAATCATCCAGGCTAACCCGTTGCTGGAAGCCTTTGGTAATGCCAAGACAGTGAGAAATGACAACTCATCTCGCTTTGTAAGTTCCTTGAAGATTTCCTACAGTTGCATATATCATAGCCCATAGTGTGCACGATATTGATTAACAATCCAGTGTAACAGTCAATATGTTTTCGATAACACAAGTGGAATTCTGCGCGTGTTGTGAAATCGTGTTTCAAATCTCTGACTTGAATAACCTTTAAATTTCAAGGGTAAATTTATCAGAATTCACTTCGGTACCACCGGGAAACTGGCTTCAGCCGATATTGAAACATGTAAGTGCCGTTGAACTTGATTTGCAAATATCAGCCGTAAATCAATTTGTTGTCATGTAGCCTGGTTCTTCAGTAAATCTACATCTGTATGTGCACATGTCTCTACAGATCTACTGGAAAAATCCAGAGTAACATTCCAGCTAAAAGCTGAAAGGAGTTACCACATTTTCTACCAGATGATGACCAACCACAAACCAGAAATTGTTGGTAAGGTCGGAAGTTTTGGAATGTTGTTACACTCATTTTTTTGTTCTCTGCTAACAAGTGGACGATTAGTTCTAACAAATTATGATAAGTTAATGTTTGCAATGTACCTTTATCTCAGCCTATAACTAGATGTATAGAAATGAAATCCTAGCGTCACCTATTATAATTTTATACGATGCGATTTTCATACTTTTCTTTCAACTTTATCTGATTTGCATTTTATTAATGTATCTCCTATCTATAATGCTTTCAGTGGTATCTTATTTTGAATGACAATGTTCAATTAAAACTGAAATTGATAAGTTGGCTAAATGGAAGAGAGGAAACCTGACTAATATTGGGTTCGTCACAAGTCTTTCTACAAAACATTTATTTTGTTTTCTTCAGAGGCTTGTCTCATTACCACCAATCCCTATGATTATCAATTCATCAGCCAGGGTGAGATTACTGTCAAGAGTATTGACGATACGGAAGAACTGGTAGCGACTGATGTGAGTATCAGTTATACATCTTTGTATTTTTTTTTATCCCGCCTCGTGCATCGTTAGGCATGTACATATTTAAGTAACCAGCACCAAAATCCATTTTGCTGTAAAACCCATACCTCTAGAACGAAGATGATAGAGAACATAAATTTATAAGGATAATAATTATGAAATGTGATACTACCAGTGTTCATCCGCGCTGTCAGTAAGGAAATAAAAAATTAGAAATTTTTGAGGTAGAAAACCCGGCATAAAGACATTTTATAGTAAATTTTAAACGTTTCCACAACGAAGTAGATAATTCTGTTTCAGTATATTTGTGTATATGTTGAATTCTAACTTTATTGTTTGGATTTAAAGACTGCTATCGACATCCTGGGCTTTGTCATTGAGGAGAAATGGGGCATCTACAAACTGACTGGTGCAGTAATGCACTTTGGTAATATGAAATTCAAGCAAAAGCAGCGTGAGGAGCAGGCTGAGCCCGATGGCACAGAAGGTAACAATTTCATATATCCCACTTCCCTTCAGTATTTACTAACATTTATATATTCAAACTAATATTTTAATCAAATGCATAGTTTATTTCAATTTACAATCTAAGCAGCATTGAAGTTGTATTGTAATATTTTGGAACTACATTATTTATGGAATTTTTAATAAATCTGGAAGGCATTGCCTGCATCTCCTGTATTAGTCTAGTGTTTGTATGCTTGTGGCATATTGTGGTCTCTTAGACCAATTAGATGCAGAGATAGAGACCACTGTCCCTTTAACCAGTTATCTCATCAGGATATGCTGAGCACTTTTGGCCAGCAAATCAGCTGTTATTGCAAGCTGAAGGCTTTGAGACTTCTCTTTGGTATTCCTACCCAACGATTTCAAACCAACATATATTACAGAGAGAGAGAGAGATGTTACATGAAATCTGGTTACTATGGCTTTGGTTTTCTCCCAACATTGTTAGCTGTTCTCTACAGCCATTGACCTAATTGATTTCTGCATAAATACTTTGGCATCAAGAAAATGAACCACCAGGCTCCTTTGGAAAATATGGATGAATCAGGGCAACTCATAATTTGGCTGACACCTGACAAATGACAGAAGGAATCCTTTTCAAGGTACACCTAACTGAAACCAATTTTTAAATCACATTTACCCTGAAAAATAAGAAACATAACTATAGAAACATAGAAAATAGGAGCAAGAGTAGGCCATTCAGCCCTTTGGGCCTGCTCCATCATTCAAAATGATCATGGCTGATCGTCTAACTCAGTACCCTGTTCCCGCTTTTTCCCCATGTTCCTTGATCCCTTTAGTGTTAAGAAATATATCTATCTCCTTGAATACATAAGAACATAAGAACATAAGAAATAGGAGCAGGAGTAGGCCAATCGGCCCTTCGAGCCTGCTCCACCATTTAATAAGATCATGGCTGATATAATCCTAACCTCAAATCTAAATTCATGTCCAATTTCCTGCCCGCTCCCTGTAAACCCTAATTCCCTTTACTTCTAGGAAACTGTCTATTTCTGTTTTAAATTTATTCAATGCCTTGGCCTCCATTGCCTTCTATGGTAGAGAATTCCACAGGTTGTGGCTGTGTTTCAAAAGTAACCCTTTGGTTGCAACGTGTTTGTGACGTCCTGAGGACATGATAAGGTATCGTTTAAATGCAAGTCCAGTATATTTTAACCTGTCCACCTAAAGTCAAATAAAACAAAATGTAACACAGTAATGTTCACTATTTGATGCAGCAACAAAACTCTGTTTTGGCCACGCTGACATCTGCACAGCAAAACTTTCCTGAATAATGTATTAAAATGTGTGGTTGTTCATCTAAAGGTTAACATATATGTAAAGCACCTTAATTAAATGAAAGAAAACCTTATTTTTCAATATTTATTGCACAACAGTATTCCAAAAACAAAATGAGATACTATACACAAATATACTCAATTCACCTTTATTTTTTGTTAGATGGCGACAAGGTAGCTTACCTAACCGGCCTCAACTCTGCAGATTTGCTAAAGTGTTTATGCTATCCACGAGTAAAGGTTGGCAATGAATTTGTGACCAAAGGTCAGACTGTCCAGCAGGTACAGTTTCCAAGAATTTTAGTAAAATTTTATGTGTAAACATTTAAATAATTTAATTTAGGCTGCTGCTTTTGGCTAAAGTGTATATTGTATTCTTTCAGGTCCACAACTCAGTTGGTGCCCTTGCCAAATCAATTTTTGAGAAAATGTTCTTGTGGATGGTTATCCGCATCAATCAGCAATTGGACACAAAACAGGCCAGACAGTTTTTCATTGGTGTGCTGGATATTGCTGGGTTCGAAATTTTTGATGTAAGAATTAGCAACACAAACTTAGCAACAAAATAAATTAAAATGTCAGTTTGAAAATTTCATCACATTTAAATTACTCTGTTCATTCAGTACAACAGCTTAGAACAGTTGTGTATCAACTTCACTAATGAGAAACTGCAGCAGTTCTTCAACCACCACATGTTTGTTCTGGAACAAGAGGAGTACAAAAAGGAAGGAATTGATTGGGAATTCATTGACTTTGGTATGGATCTGGCTGCTTGCATTGAACTAATCGAAAAGGTAGGTGATGCAATGCAATTTTTAAATGTGTATCACTTTATCAATTGCAAGAATGTCTTGATATTAATATATGTATGGTTACCACAGCCCATGGGTATCTTCTCAATCCTGGAAGAGGAGTGCATGTTCCCCAAGGCCTCAGACACTTCTTTCAAGAATAAACTGCATGACCAGCATCTTGGTAAGTCAAACAACTTCCAGAAACCCAAGCCGGTCAAAGGAAGACCTGAAGCTCACTTCTCACTGGTCCATTATGCAGCCACTGTGGACTATTCCATTACTGGCTGGCTGGAAAAGAACAAGGACCCCCTGAATGAATCTGTGATTGGACTGTTCCAGAAATCATCAGTAAAACTTTTGGGTCATCTCTATGCTGCATCCGCTGAAGGTAAAACTCTACTACACTCAAATGTTAATATTCCTTTTTGTTAACATTGCAGTCTTCCCTTTCCTAATCAGTTTAGAACAAACAATTGTGTTGCTTCTTTGTAGCTGAAAGCAGTGGCAAGAAAGCTGGCAAAAAGAAGGGCTCTTCCTTCCAGACAGTATCTGCGCTGTTCAGGGTATGATTTTCTCTTATATTAACATTTATCAATCTGTGGTGAACTAAGGTTTAATAAATATGAGTGGGCTAGCAAAACATTGATTAAAGTGTGTCAAATATGATTAATAGGTAGAACAGTCTTGTATTATTGTTACAAATACCATGGGAAGAAACTGGAAATCAATATTATATTCTTGTTCACCTCACAGGAAAACTTAGGCAAGCTGATGTCTAACCTGAGAACTACGCATCCACATTTTGTGCGTTGTTTAATCCCCAATGAGACAAAGACACCAGGCAAGTGTGATTCCATTTCTATACAATACAATTCACAAGTAAAATCAATAACGGATGTAGTCCTCCGTTTTTAACATAATAGGTCATGAAAGAAATTATGTGGTGTGTTGTATTTTAATGTTTATGTTGCGTCCATCAGGTATTATGGAAAACCACCTTGTCATACACCAGCTGAGGTGCAATGGTGTGCTGGAAGGTATCAGAATCTGCAGAAAGGGATTCCCAAGCAGAATCATCTATGGTGACTTCAAGCAAAGGTGATGAATCTCAAACTCTACACTTCAGTTTTCTGTCCTATCAAAATTTTGAGTATATGTGGTTGAAAGAGGGGAAAAAACCTAATACATTTAAATCTTTAATACAACAGATACAGGATTCTTAATGCAAGTGCCATTCCTGAAGGTCAATTCATTGATAGCAAGAAGGCCTCCGAGAAACTGTTGGGATCCATTGATGTAGATCACACCCAATATAAATTTGGACACACCAAGGTAAATATACTTAAAACGTAACTTTATCAGTGTGAAATAATAGGCTGATGAAAATGAACAATGGCACCTAAGAGAAGCACAGTTTTGAATTTAATTTGAGAATCATCCCTCCCTCCCCAACCCCCCCACGCACACACAACTATTTAAGATAGGGACAGCACAATGGCAAAAAGTGCAAATGGCAGGCAAAATTATTTGCCAGTCTCCATTGTACATTGGGAAAACCAATCCAGTGCCGAGATCAAACTTACTCAGCACATTGAAAATAAAAACTAAAAACTGGTTTTCATTTATTTAAGGTGTTTTTCAAGGCTGGGCTCTTGGGTGCACTTGAAGAGATGAGAGATGAAAAGTTGGCACAACTCGTTACCCGCACCCAGGCTGTTTGCCGTGGATTCCTAATGAGGGTTGAATTTAAGAGAATGATGGAAAGGAGGTAAATATCATCACATATAAACACCCAAAAATATTTTTGCCAGTAAAAAATATTTTATATAATATATCATTTTACTCTTACAAAAAAGCTATAGAAGGATTGTTATGAACTGTGTTCCCTGTCTGTTTCCTTTAGGGAAGCACTGTACATTCTACAGTACAACATCCGTTCATTCACAAACGTCAAACATTGGCCATGGATGCAATTGTTTTTCAAGATCAAACCTCTTCTGAAGAGTGCTGAAACTGAAAAGGAAATGGCGAATATGAAAGAAGAGTTTGAGAAAACTAAGGAGGCACTTACCAAATCTGAAGCACGAAGGAAGGAATTAGAAGAGAAAATGGTGTCTCTTTCACAGGAAAAGAATGATCTCCAACTCCAAGTCCAATCGGTATCAACGTTCACAGTCTTAATAAAGCAAATTCTGTTTATAACTTCTAAAAACCACAGCCTGGTGTAATTCATTGTATCATTTTTTTGCAGGAAGGTGAAACTCTAGCAGATGCGGAAGAAAGGTGTGAGGGACTGATTAAAAATAAGATTCAACTGGAGGCTAAAGTGAAGGAAATTAATGAAAGATTGGAAGATGAAGAGGAGATGAACGCTGAACTCACAGCTAAGAAGAGAAAACTGGAGGATGAATGTTCAGAACTGAAGAAAGATATTGATGACTTGGAGCTCACATTAGCCAAAGTTGAAAAAGAAAAACATGCCACTGAGAACAAGGTATGAATAGATGATTTTTATGTATAATAGATATAAAACTCACGAAAGGATTTTCATGCCTGTTGATTACACTTTATGAAATTCTTCTATATGTTTTGTTTTTGCTGAACATAGGTTAAAAACCTCACTGAAGAGATGGCTAGTCTCGATGAAAACATCGCTAAAATAACAAAGGAAAAGAAAGCCCTCCAAGAGGCCCATCAACAGACTTTGGATGACCTCCAGGCTGAGGAAGACAAAGTCAACACTCTAACCAAATCAAAGACTAAGCTGGAACAACAAGTTGATGATGTAATTGTTCTTAAACACAACTGGGTCAAATGGGTTTAAGGATGCAGTCATTGTTTGAAGCAAATTCTGATAAAAGATTTTTTTATTCCTTAAAAGCTCGAAGGTTCGCTTGAACAGGAGAAGAAACTTCGCATGGATCTGGAACGCTCCAAGAGGAAGCTTGAAGGCGACTTGAAATTGTCCCAAGAAACCACAATGGATTTGGAGAATGATAAGCAGCAATTGGATGAGAAGCTAAAAAAGTCAGTATTTATTGTTTAAGAAAGTAATCCTTTGTTCACATCCCCTTGTTTGAATTCTTAACCCACCTGTTCTGTTGATTAGCATATAGAACTTGGTATTGCAGACATTGACTCTTCAGTCAGAGGATTTTCATTAACTTGAGCGTGTGATCTTGTTGAACTTCTGTGATTGAACTAGTGTACCTAGACTAGTGTAATTGTTTATGCAAAAGTACTCCTCGTAGACATTAATATGGTGTTAACTCAGGAATTAAGATTGCATTTTAAATATCCTCTCGTAATCACATGATTTATTGCCTCAACATGGCAATGAAAATAAACAGATTTCTTGTGTGAGTTCATTAATAATACAGAAATTCGTTAATTGAGTGTTTAACTTACTTGTTCACTTATGATTAAAGGAAGGAATTTGAAATCAGCCAACTTCAAAGCAAAGTTGAAGATGAGCAGGCTTTGGCTTCCCAACTACAGAAAAAGATTAAAGAATTACAGGTGATTTATGGGCCCAGTGAAATTATCGATGCTACCTCTGAGAGTTACATGCATGAACTGGGGTTACTTCTTTAAGATTATAATCAACGCAAATTTATTTTAAGGCTCGTATTGAAGAGCTTGAAGAAGAAATTGAAGCTGAACGTGCCTCTCGTGCTAAAACTGAGAAACAGAGAGCTGATCTTTCTCGGGAACTTGAAGAGATCAGTGAGCGACTGGAAGAAGCTGGCGGTGCAACTGCAGCACAGATTGAAATGAACAAAAAACGCGAAGCAGAGTTTCAGAAAATGCGCCGCGATCTGGAAGAATCTACCCTGCAGCATGAAGCCACGGCCGCTGCTCTTCGTAAGAAGCAGGCCGATAGCGTTGCAGAACTTGGGGAACAAATTGACAATCTGCAACGTGTGAAACAGAAGCTCGAGAAGGAAAAGAGTGAGCTGAAGATGGAAGTTGATGACCTTGCTAGCAACATGGAATCTGTATCGAAAGCCAAGGTGTGGTTCTGAATGTTGCTAAACCCTACTCCTTCATATAATTATCTTTCATTAATAATTGTTGTCCGTTTGGTTTTACATTTTTTGAAAATTGGGCGTTTTATTTTTAGGCAAACCTGGAGAAGGTGGCCCGGACTCTTGAGGACCAGGTCAGCGAACTGAAGACCAAACACGATGAGCATCAACGTTTGATCAACGATTTATCAACGCATAAAGCACGTCTTGGAACTGAGAACGGTATTGATCAGTCCCATAACTATTTCTTGTTCAATGTCTAGAAAACACTATGTTATTTTCTATTTTTTTTGCTTGCAACCTCTTCTGATTTGCAGGTGAACTGAATCGCCAGGTAGAGGAGAAGGAAGCCTTGGTATCTCAGCTGACAAGAGGAAAACAAGGGTTTACTCAACAGATCGAGGAGCTCAAGAGGCAGCTGGAGGAAGAAACAAAGGTGCCGGAATAATTTCAGTAAATCGTCCATATTAGTTTTAGAAGAAAGCCTTGACAATACTGTAAAATAATTTCCATGTGTTTGAGAATTTATTTTCCCCAAATTGCAACATTATAAAATATGACATTTTGTGACATGGTAGTCTAGTAATGGACTTAAGATGCTACCTTTGGAAGTGAAGATATTTCTATTCATCATGACCATAAGCAAAGTATCAAAGTTCAGTAATGCACTGATAATCACAGATCTATTAACTATTATTTCAACATCCAACTTGGTAATTATTTCAGGCTAAGAGTGCCTTGGCACATGCTCTGCAATCTGCCCGCCATGACTGTGATTTGATCCGTGAACAATATGAAGAGGAACAGGAGGCAAAGGCTGAGCTCCAGCGTGGCATGTCCAAGGCCAACAGTGAAGTCGCTCAGTGGAGAACAAAATATGAAACTGATGCAATCCAGCGCACAGAGGAACTGGAGGAGGCCAAGTATGTTGTAATAAAATGAGAATTTGGCTTCATACAACATGTTCTGTGAGATGATGTTATTACAGCATCTTTGGTTGTATATTTTTCAGGAAAAAACTTGCTCAGCGTTTGCAGGATGCAGAAGAGCACATTGAAGCTGTGAACTCAAAATGTGCTTCATTGGAAAAGACAAAACAGAGGTTGCAGGGTGAAGTAGAGGATCTTATGATCGATGTGGAGAGGGCCAATTCAGCAGCAGCAGCTCTTGACAAGAAACAGAGGAACTTTGACAAGGTAAGAGTATATTGTCTCATTGTCTTCCTTTCTCTGTCATTCTAAAGACAGTTATAATTCCAATTTCATACTGATATTAAACTATTTTAGCTGTGGATAGACACAAGAGTGGCAATATAACTCTGTTCGGATTGGATCTGATTCTTGAGCGGACCAATGCTAAGTGTATGGCGCCCCTCCAGGAACCTATCTAATAACATTTACATTTCACAATGGGTGAAGTGCAATTCTCTCTCCCCAAAAGGATGCTGGATCAATTGAAATTTTCAAGGCTGAGATCAGTAGATTTTTGTTATGTAAAGGTATCAAGGAATATGGAGAAAACTCAGGTAAATGGAGTTGAGGTACAGATCAGCCATGATCTAACAAAATGGTGGAATAAGCTCAAGGGGCTGAATAGCTTACTCATAGAAACATAGAAAATAGGAGCAAGAGTAGGCCATTCGGCCCTTCGGGCCTGCTCCGCCATTCAAAATTATCATGGCTGATCGTCTAACTTAGTACCCTGCTCCCGCTTTTTCCCCATATCCCTTGATCCCTTTAGCATTAAGAAATATATCTATCTCCTTCTTGAATACATCTAATGACTTGGCCTCCACTGTCTTTTGTGGTAGAGAACTCCACAGGTTCACCACCCTCTAAGTGAAGAAATTTCTCCTCATCTTGGTTCTAAATGGCATACCCTGTATCCTGAGACTGTGACCCCTGGTTCTGGACTCCCCAGCCATCAGGAACATCCTCCCTGCATCTAGTCTGTCTAGTCCTATTAGAATTTTATATATTTCGATGAGATCACCTCTCATTCTTCTAAACTCTAGTGAATTGTAAACAATTTTACAACACCAAGTTATAGTCCAGCAATTTTATTTTAAATTCACAAGCTTTCGGAGGCTTCCCCCTTCGTCAGGTGAACGATGTGAAGGGGGAAGGGGGAAGCCTCCGAAAGCTTGTGAATTTAAAATAAAATTGCTGGACTATAACTTGGTGTTGTAAAATTGTTTACAATTGTCAACCCCAGTCCATCACCGGCATCTCCACATCAAAACTCTAGTGAATATAGGCCTAGTCGACCCAATCTCTTATCAGTCTGGTAAACCTTCATTGCACTCCATCCATGGCAAGGACATCCTTCCCCAGATAAGGAGACCAAAACTGCACACAATACTCCAGATGCAGCCTCACCAAGGCCCTGTATAACGGCAGTAAGACATCCCTGCTCCTGCACTCAAATCCTCTTGCAATGAAGGCCAACATACCATTCGCCTTCCTAACTGCTTGCTGCACCTGAATGCTTTATTTCAGCGACTGGTGTACAAGGACACCAAGGTCTTGTTGCACCTCCCAATCTATCACCATTCAGATAATAATCTGCCTTTCTATTTTTATAACTAAAGTGGATAACCTCACATTTATCCACATTATACTGCATCTGCCATGTTCTCGCCCACTCACCCAACTTGTCTAAATCACATTGGAGACTCTTTGCATCCTCCTCACAGCTCACATTCCACCCCAGCTTTGTGTCATCTGCAAACTTGGAAATGTTACATCTAGTTCCCCCATCCAAATCATTGATATATATTGCGAATAGCTGGGGCCCAAGCACTGATCCCTGTGGTACCCCACTAGTCACTGCCTGCCACCCGGAAAACAACCCGTTTATTCCTACTCTCTGTTTCTGTCTGTCAACCAATTCTCAATCCATGCCAGTATATTCCCCCCAATCCCATGTGCTTTAATTTTGCACACTAATCTCTTGTGTGGGACCTTATCAAAAGCCTTCTGAAAATCCAAATACACCACATCCACTGGTTCTCCCTTCTCTATTCTACTAGTTACATCCTCAAAAAACTCCAGTAGATTTGTTAAGCATGATTTCCCTTTCATAAACCCATGCTGACTTTGTCCAATCCAAGTGTTCTGTTATCACATCTTTCATAATAGACTCCAGCATTTTCCCCACTACTGATGTTAGGCAAACTGGTCTGTAATTCCCTGTTTTTTCTCTCCCTCCTTTTTTAAATTGTGGGGTCACATTTGCCACCTTCCAATCTGTAGGAACCGTTCCAGAGCCTATAGAATTTTGGAAGATGATCACCAATGCATCTACTATTTCCAGGGCCACTTCCTTTAGTACTCTGGGATATAGAATATCAGGCCCTAGGGATTTGTCAGCCTTTAGTCCCATTAATTTCTCTAGCACTATTTTTTTACTAATACTGGTTTCCTTCAGTTCCTCCTTCTCACTAGACCCTTGGTTCCCTAACATTTCTGGGAGGTTATTTGCATCCTCCTTTGTGAAGACAGAACCAAAGTATGTGTTTAATTGTTCTGCCATTTCTTTGTTCCCCATTATAATTTCCCCCATTTCTGACTGTAAGGGACCTACATTTGTCTTCACTAATCTTTTTCTCTTGACATATTTATAGAAGCTTTTCCACTCAGTTTTTATGTTCCTTGCTAGTTTACTCTCATACTCTATTTTTCCCCTCTTAATCAATCTCTTTGTTCTCCTTTGCTGAATTCTGAACTGCTCCCAATCCTCAGGCTTGCTGCTTTTTCTGGCAATTTTATATGTCTCCTCTTTGGATCTAATGCTATCCCTAATTTCTTTTGTAAGCCACGGTTGAGCCACCTTTCCTGTTTTATTTTTGCGCCAGACAGGAATGAATAATTGTTGTAATTCCTGCACACGTTCTTTAAATATTAGCCATTGCCTATCTACCGTCATCCCTTTTAGTAAAGTTCCTCCATCTATCATAACCAACTCGCACCTCATACTCTCGCAATTTCCTTTATTTAGATTCAGGACCCTGGTTTCGGATTCAACTATTTCACTCTCCATCTTAATGAGGAATTCTATCATGTTATGGTCGCTCTTCCCTAAGGGACCCCGCACAACAAGATTGTTAATTATTCCTTTCTCATTGCACAATACCCAGACGAGGATCACCTGTTCTCTAGTTGTTTCCTCAACATATTGGTCCAGAAAACCATCTCGTACACACTCCAGGAATTCCTCCCCCACAATATTATTGCTAATTTGGTTTGACCAATCTATATGTAGATTAAAGTCACCCATGATTATAGTTGTACTCTTCTTGCATGCATCACTAATTTCCTGTTTAATGCACTCCCCTACATCTCCACTACTATTTGGGGGCCTATAGACAACCCCACCAACTTTTTCTGCCCTTTGGTGTTTCTTAGCTCCATCCATACAGATTCCACGTCGTGATTTTCCGAGCCAGTATCCTTCCTCATTATTGCATTGATTTCCTCCTTTACTAACAATGCTACCCCACCTCCTTTCCCTTTTTGCCTGTCCTTCCTAAATATTGAATACCCCTGGATGTTCAGTTCCCATCCTTGGCCACCCTGCATCCATGTCTCCGTAATCGCAACTATATCATAACCGTTAATATCTATCTGCGCTGTTAATTCATCTACCTTATTGCGAATGCTCCATGCATTAAGACACAATGCCTTTAGACTTGTCGATTTAAGATTGCTAGTCATCTCCTGTTCTTGTTCCTTTGAGTGAAAACAAGTTTAAAATATACTCAGATTGCATTGGATCTCCTGGGCACTTCAAAATTTAGTACTGAACTTTTTTAATATAAGATTATAATGATGTCTTAACAGAATATGGTCATTGGGAAGCATACCTTTGTGCATGTACTTAAACATGCATGCATGAAGTGCTGTCTTGACAGGCAAAGTGTGAGTTACAGCCTGAAGTGTAATTCCAGTCTTGAAGTTGAAGTCTCACATTGGTATTGAGGTATAACTGCATCCTTATATTTCATTTGTAACTTTTGCAATTGTACAATAAAGGTTCTGGCAGATTGGAAACAGAAATTTGAGGAAAACCAGGCTGAACTGGAAGCAGCTCAGAAGGAATCCCGCAGTCTGAGTACTGAAGTCTTCAAGATGAAGAATGCATATGAGGAGTCTCTGGAGCACCTTGAAACTCTTAAACGAGAGAACAAGAATCTGCAGCGTAAGTCTTAACCCTTTCTTGTCATTTAAATATTTTAAAATGTTGTTATTACTAAATTGATATATGTTTACCTTGGAGTTACAACCCCTAGTAAAATTCATTTCCTGCCCATTG